>NC_056057.1:55629676-55897176 GCF_016772045.2 Ovis aries
CTTCTCTTTTGACTGTTGCTGACTCTATTGTCTATCTAACAGCACTATCAGGCAGTACTGTTGAGAGGACTATTTCAGGGAACAAGTAAGAAATGCAAACAAGGGAACCACACATTAGTGGGCCTAATGTAGCCAGGAAATCTTTTCCAAAGACAGTAGTAATCTATTTCTCAAGAAAAACATTATGCTGCTATTCAAATATGAACTCTGCTAGCACACCTCCAGTGATCAATCTCATATGTACCACCACAGTTTACATGGCCAATAGTAGGAAAAAAAATGTTTTATGATGTAAAGCAAAAAAATAGAAATATTTATTAAGCATCTACTACATTCAGGCATATAACAAATGTTTTATATGTGTTACTCATCTTTGTAGCCAGTCTGAAAAGTAGATACAATCATTCCCCTTTTTTCTACAAATTGAGGAAACTGTGACTCATGTTGGCTTCCCTGGTAGCTCAGCTGGTTAAGAATCTGCCTGCAATGCAGAAGACCCCAGTTTGATTCCTGGGTTGGGAAGATCCACTGGAGAAGGGATAGGCTACCCACTCCAGTATTCTTGGGCTTCCTGGGTGGCTCAGATGGTAAAGAATCTATCTACAATGTGGGAGACCTGGGTTTGATCCCAGGGTTGGGAAGATCTCCTGGAGGAGGGCTCATATAGGTAAAGTTGCTCAGAGTGAAATTATATTTAATCCAGTTTTCAAATACATTATTTTTTAATCAAATGCCTATATTCTTTCTCTTACACCTCAATCAATTCAGTTCAGTTCAGTCGCTCAGTCGTGTCTGACTCTGCAACCCCATGAATCACAGCACGCCAGGCCTCCCTGTCCATCACCATCTCCCGGAGTTCACTCAGACTCATGTCCATCGAGTCAGTGATGCCATCCAGCCATCTCATCCTCTGTCGTCCCCTTCTCCTCCTGCCCCCAATCCCTCCCAGCATCAAAGTCTTTTCCAATGAGTCAACTCTTCGCATGAGGTGGTCAAAGTACTGGAGTTTCAGGTTTAGCATCATTCCTTCCAAAGAATACCCAGGGCTGATCTTTAGAATGGACTGGTTGGATCTCCTTGCAGTCCAAGGGACTCTCAAGAGTCTTCTCCAACACCACAGTTCAAAAGCATCAATTCTTTGGCGCTCAGCCTTCTTCACAGCCCAACTCTCACGTCCATACATGACCACAGGAAAAACCATAGCCTTGACTGTTTCCTTAACTACTGTTTTATAGACCTTCTGCTATATACAGGATACTAGTTAGTGTTGCAGAGAGGTGGGAGAGGAATTCATAGTAAAACACAATTCAGTCTCTGCCTCAGAAATTTCCAATTAATTAATACAGAAAAGATATAGATCTTATCTAGCTTATATTGAATACAAGTTAGAATGTGATAAGCACATTTAAAAGAGGACAAATGCCATGAGGTGTGAGTTCTGAACTCAGAAAGATTATTGTGAGAGATCAAGGAAGTCTATATGGAGGATATCTCAGGATTGGAACTGGCCCCCCAAATGAATAAGCAGGACTTTTGTAAAAGAAACATTCTGAAGGCTCCACACAAAGAAACTAAAAACGTAATGATGAACTATACCCTCAATTAGACATATGGTTCAGATTGATTGAAGAATATTCAATGAGTTTGTGAGTAGTGGAATATATTGATATAAGGGTAAGTTAGATTTGATACTGCAGGAACTTTATTGTCGGAAGGAGGCCTCTGAACTGTAGTCCACAAGTGATAGGGAGTAACAGAATTGTTATCAAAGTTTAAAACTGATAAGATTAGAGATGTTTTGGGTAAAGTTAACCTTGACCATTATATAAAAGAAAATTACAAAGAAGTGGAAAGTGGATAATGAAAAAAATCACTTAGAAAGCAATCCTTATAATAATTCTATGATGCAAGTACTATACTACTATTTTTCCTGTTTTACAGTAGGGGAAAGTAAAGCAGCGGAAAATGAAGTAACTTGACAGGATGACACAGACAGTTAACAATTAGTACTGGAAAATCAAAGAGTTTTCAGTTAAAATGTTCATATTAAAAAATGGAATAAGAATAAAAATCTACTGAGTTTATTTACTGAAAGTAACTCACTTTTAAAAACACATCTTTAAAGATGAGATGGAACTATTTTTGTTTTATGACAATGCAGGAAGATTTTCACACAAAAATGAGATTGTAAAATATCTATCGAAAGTCCTCCTTGTGAGCTTCCTTAGCATTGTATCTACTCCATCCCTGGATCTGAGTTAAGTAAGAGATAATATCACCTAGTGTGTAAAGAGGAAGGATCCATTTTGTATTAAGGACAAAATTCAGAGAGCAATATAGATATCTAGTGAAAATCCATAGTTTACTAAACAACTTTTAAACTTTTAATTGCTATTAAGATCCATTTAAGGTAATATTATTTCCCAAGAAAAGTTTAAGAAGTATTGGCCCAAATCTAAATTAATGGTCAAAGTTTTCCAGTATAAGGTACCCAAAGTACTACATTAATGGTAATTAAGCAAATAATAGTTAACTTTCCTCTAACTAAACAAATAGCTCAATTTTACATTTAAAGGACTGTTTCATTAATAAGAAAACACAGAACACTATAGGATTACATGAAAAGAAAAACCAAAGAGTACCAATATGTTAATGACAAAGTAATAAGTATTAAAGTAGGCCATGCAAAATGAAGATTTGCTTTCGTTTTGTCACTCTGGATTTGTAATTAACAGTACTTTTCCTAAAATATGGGATCACTATTGATGTGAAAAAATAAGACACACCTTCATTATATTACTTAGTGTGAGGTCATGGACTTGAACACTGCTGTTATTCGCAAAATATATATTAGAAGGTTGGTGGGCTTTACACTTCAAGATTTTCAAAAATTATAGCATTTATGTGTTACGTAAATGTGGACTAGAAATAATCAAGGACAAAAAATAAGGGTTAAAATTTTTTATTTAAATTGCATTATCCCAACTTCCTAATCAAATTATGTTATGGCACATTTATTATGTTTCTGATTCCTTTTTTAAGATGAAAAAAAGGAAAAATGAAAGTAATTTGATGTCAAATGTAAATACCAAAATTCATAAATAAAACAAGTATGCAGATAAAGCATTTCAATCACATTATGATGGTTTAATTTCAAAATAAAACATTAGTGAAAATTCAGCTTTATATTTTTATAATGTATAAAACAGAAAGAAAAATAGTACTATCATACTTGAAAATTAAAACAATTTTGTATATCTTCTTAAGCACATTTTTAAATATGTTAGAATTAAAATAGTGCATGGGAAAGCTATGTTTGTAATGAAAATGGAGTAAGATACAAGCGAATAAATAAAATATGTTTTTAGTGAATGATGGTACAATGTTGTCTTAAGGGACCCCCTATTTTTTGCCAGATATTAAGGATTTTCTATATAAAGTTATAAATCTCTAAACATGCATGATATATTTTACAAATAAAATATAGAAGAACTTATATTTCAGAAAAACACTGTGCATAAATATAATTATTTTTTTCTTGTTGGATGCTGAGGGGAAAGTATTAACATATGGTTATTCAAATTGTTAAAAAAGAACGATGAAATATTTGCAATTCAGCACTTCTCACTGTAAAGCATCCTATTCCTTTATTGGAAACTCTTTCTAGCACTTTTAGGTGAAGAATCTCGGAGGATAAAGCCCACAGTGCAGACTTCTGCTGGCACCCAGTTTTGTCACTGTTGCTTACTTTATAAAACTGGAAGAAACTTTCACCCAGGAAAACCATTTGTTATATTTCAGTTTAGGAATTGCATTGCTATTTTCTGTGCTACTAAAATACCTTCATGGTGGTCTGATCCTTAATCATTATTCTATTACTAAAGCAAATTAAATTGTAATTCCAATTATTTATCTTTCAGACAGCACTAAACTTTCCAGGAATATTTTACTATTTATCAATTTATTTTGTAGATTGTGAAAACTATTTCAAGAATGTAAATATCAATTTCTCACACATTTAGACAGTTTTCACACTTTATCTCCCTTTGATACACAAAATTTGCATACAATGTAATCTGATTTATTTCCACTTCACATGCTATCAGCTTTATCTTTTCTTTTATTCTCTTTCCTAATTTTCTCATTTTTTTCCTGCACTTCCTTTATTTTTCCCTTCCTTGTTCTCTCTGTACAAGTTAATAAAACAAGAAATAAAAACTCTGAAAAATGATATGTAAATGTTTCCAATTTTACTTGGCCAGAATATCATGGTAATATTCATGCAAATTAACCCAGGAAAAGACACCCTACAGATAGAGTTAAAGATAGAGGCCTAGACAGGGGAGAGAGAGAGGGGGAGAGGAAGAGAATGAGGGAGCAAAAAGGAAGAAAGAATGAAACTTAAGAGGAATATATTTATGCCTTGAAAGAGAGAATATGGACTGTATTTTTCCTCCCTCTAGAAAGTAAAAGCAAGTTCTGGGTTTTGAAAACTACTTTTTTTTGTCTCTTTTTCTTCAGTTTACTTTTGACTCAATTCTTTTTCAGAATGGCAACGGCATTATATAAGTGAGACAGTTACACATTAAAAAACCCAGTTTCCTCATTGTGTAGCAACTATTTTTTATGGTGTATGGTATTTTAAAAAGGCTTATATAATACATACCTGAAAATAAAGCTAAAATATGTACAATATGGATTAAATTCAGAATAGTGAAATCACCCCATTGAATTAAGTCTATCTATCATGTCATGTCCATAGAAACGCTGCACAGCAAATATTAAACTAGCCAGAGTTATAAATTTAAAACTTCACCTACAGCTGAATTAATGTTAAAAATAACTTTGATATGTTTTTCAGAAAATAAACGAAATTAGTACACTGGAAAATAAATTAAAATATATGCTAAAGTAATTTTACCAGAAACACTTATTTTTTAATATAGAAAATTCTGAACTTATTTTAAGAGGAAGATAGGAAAAATAAACCCTACATATAGATACATTCAATTTTTAATTTGCTAAAACTTAGAAGCAGTCTAATTTTAATTTTTCTAATTAGACTTATGATATGTTGATTGCTACATATATAAATCACACTTCTTCCTGTGAACACATAATCTCCCTGGACTATCCAAATATCCAGCTGTATTTTACTAAAATTTATAATTATCTTTCACTTGCGAGGTCTAATTTTTCAACTAACCATACCTTGAAAATGCTAATTATGAAAAAATTTTAAAGTCAAGTTTCTGAAAAAAGGGCCACATGACAAACTGTATAGGCATCATACGATTATAAAGAGAGACAGCAAGACAGCAAGTACACTATTTAAATACATTCTTCAAATATATAAAAAAGAAAGCCTCATACAAGGAATTTTACTCTCATAGAAACTGTGTTACTACAACTGAAATGAATATTTTGGGTCACAGTTATAAGCAATAACCAACCTAGGTAAATCGCTTACAATTTGGTTAACTACACCTATTTTCACTTACCCTTTAAACACTACTACTTCTCACCAGTAGGCAGCACTATTACATCTTTTACCTGTTAATGTCATACAATGACATCTGTAACTCATTACATATTATCAGACCTTTGCTTGCATTTTAATCTCTATTTTGTTTCCATGCTATTTACCTCACAGATACTCTTTTCCTCCTAAAAACAAAATTAGAACTTACAATAAAATATCAGCAATGTCAGGTATAATATATACAAACATCAAATAGAAGAAGTGTGGAAGTAATGAATACTATTTCTTTACTACTTACGTTTATTCCTTTTAATTTAAAGGAAACAAGTGTATTGTGAAACTGATTAAATGAGTTTAGTATTAAAGACTTTCAATTTCTGATATTATAGATTCACTAACCTACAGCTTTTGTAACAAGAATTATAGGGACCTTGATATTAAAGCATTCATGTTTAATTATCTATATAACTTTTTTAAGGAAAAGAATCAAAGTAAAGTATAATAAATTATTTAGAAGCCAAACACATAAACTTACAAGGGAAAATATATCACAACACTTGTAAACAGTTTATATTCTACAACTTAATAGTAGACTACATATTCACTTGATAGATTCTACCCTACTTTAACCAAAATGATTATTTTCTACTTCATCAAAATGCAATTCAATGTAAAATGGGTCAACATCAAAATATATTAAGAGAAATTCTTTGGTTCCTTCACTAACTAATCAGAGATACACAGAAAAAGATCTTTTAAGTTTAATGATACCTGCTCATTAAATGATGCTAAACACTAAAATACCACGAACAGCAGGGAATTTCAGTTTACATTAGAGAAAAAAAATAAAAGGGTAAAAATGACTGAAGTTGGTCAGTTCAAGCTGATAGGGCACTTCAAATGAATAACAGAAGAATAAAAGAGACACTCTGGGTTAAATTAGGTTCTCCTATGCCTTTTCTTGAAAGTGCTTAACTTCACAAATTTTATTTGAATTAGCTAAACTACGGAAATCAAAGAATATATAAACTTAAACAGACAACTATACTTCACAGTAGTTTACCTCTTATACAACAGATAAAACCTTAATTTTAAAAAGATTATTTTGATTCTTAAGTATGTATATTCCTCTTCTTCACTGAAACAACTGACATCATTTCTAAGAAAACACTGCTGCACACATTAAAAGCATACACAAACCTTCAGATGAATAGGTTTGTTTATAGGATTTTACTTCTTCATATATAAATGAAAAATTTCTTCTATCAAAAACCAAGATCTGATAATACTCAATAAAGTGCTATGCAGCCAATTAGAATTTACTGCACGATAATTATTTCACATACTTTAAAAAAAAGTAAAACATTTTCCCTTAGTTTATTAACTTTTGACTTTGAATTTTTATTTACTAAAAACATACAATTTTTCCTTGATTGAATCTAATTTCCAAGTTTTCGCTTACATTTGCCAAATAGTGGCATTTCTCTAGGAAAACTTCACTAAAACTTGACAAACTTTGTAAAGGAATAATTATTGGCACCACTCTCTCCATTCATTTCTCCTTTTCCTCTACTCAACTCAATGTCACCCTCACCTCTAGTATATCTCCTTTGTTTACAAATGGCTCCTCCATGCTTAAAGCTAAATACAGTACAATGAATATACATGGTCCTTCAAGCTCAATGACTGTCCACATCTTACAGGAGGGCAAAGGAAAAAGGGTCCTTTACTCACAGATGTTGTTGATTCCTAAACAATATCAGTTAGTAAGAAATATTCTGGTCCCAGGGGAATTTCCCTACAAACTTCAAATCTTATCATTTATTCTTCTGGTTCCTTTTTGCACGTATGGTTGCCATTATAGTATGATTGTATCTGATCCCCAAGGCGGGGGGGAGGGCAGGGGGGAGTTTCATAAATTGAAATCCTAACCCCCAATGTGATAGTACTTAGAAATGTGGCCTTTGGGAGATTAGGCCATGGAGGTGGGGCTGTCATAATGGGATTAGTGCCCTTATAAACAAGGGCTCACAGAGTTCCTTCAATCCTTCAGCCATGTGAGGTTACAGGGAAAAGATGGGCAACATTGAGGAAGTAAGATCTCAGCAGATAACTGATATGTCACAGCCTTGATCTTGGCCTTCCGGCCCTTGAGAACCATGAGAAATAAATTTCTATTGTTTATAAGCCGCCCAGCTTACAGTATTCTGTTATAACTGCTGAATGAACTGACTGTAAAATGACAGACTCTGGAGAGGGCTCTCTTCTATCAGGCTTTTTCGTTAAAAGCAGATAATTTCCCTGCCACTTAGGGATATTTGGGGCTTCCCAGGTGACACTAATGGTAAAGAACATACCTGCCAGAGCAGGAGACATTAGAGATTCGGGTTCAGTCCCAGGGTTGGGAAGATCCCCTGGAGGAGGGCATGGCAACTCACTCCAGTATTCTTGCCTGGAGAATCCCATAGACAGAGGAGCCTGGCAGACTACAGTCCATGGGGTCACTAAGAGTCAGACACGACTGAAGTGACTTGGCATGCATGCATGTAGGAATATCTTATCAGTATTTTCTAGGGATTTATATTTGTGCTTCATTTAGGTCATATAATCAATTGTGAACTTAAAAATACAAAGAAAAAAAAACCCCTGATATATTTAAAATGGATAACCAAACAGGATCTACTGTATAACATAGAGAATTCTGTTCAATATTACATAACAATCTAAATAGGAAAAGAATTCGAAAAAGGATGACTTCGCTGTATCTCTGAAACTATCACAACATAGATAATAAATTATATTCCAATGTAAAATAAAAGGTTGCAAAGTAAATAAAGATGTAAAAAACAAATAAGGGTAAGGGTAAACTCCACTCTTGTAACAATAGCGTAGCATTTCTCATGCTATTCCATAGAACACGAGTTTTCCCAGATTGTATTCAATGAGTAGGTTCCACAGTAAAAAATATTTGGGTCTCTTGTAGATGCACGGTGATTGTTAACTCATAAAATATTGTAAAACCTATCAAGAACAGTGATGCCCCTTTCCCATTAAATGACTATGAGCTCTCATAGACAATAGGATTTGGGGAACATACTCTGCAAGTCTGAGTGATACCATTTTCCTGCAACACATGTTGCAGGGATTTTGTAATGGCATTAGACTTCAATACATTTTAACAAATTATGCAGTCTGAGTCAGTGTGTTCCCACCAGCACACATAGTTTCAGGTACACAGTAGGTCCTCAATAAATATTTGTTTACTGGATTAGTTAATTGATGAAATATAATGCTGACTTCAGCATAAATTTGTGAAAACTATTTAATATAGGTAGTAAACTGTTTAATAGCTTCCCTGGTGGCTCAGACGGTAAAGCATCTGCCTGCAATGCGGGAGACCCGGGTTTGATCCCTGGGTCAGGAAGATCCCCTGGAGAAGGAAATGGCAACCCACTCCAGCACTGTTGCCTGGAAAGTCCCATGGATGGAGGAGCCTGATAGGCTACAGTCCATGGGGTCGCAAAGAGTTGGACACGACTGAGTGACTTCACTTTCACTTTCAAACTGTTTAATATAGGTAGATATGTATTCTTTATGCAAATATCTTTAAGGGTAGAGACCCCAGATGCTTTCTCTTGAAAGCATCCTGACAATACCAAGCTGTATTCAAATGATTCTATTTTAATTTTAATTTTTGTCTCCCTATTAGTTTATGACCCAGGACAGTTGTATCAGAACTACTGCCTTTAAAAATACTCTTCAGTATTTCCATTTCTTATCTAAATTTAATTAGTTTATCACATTTAAGTCTTTCCTCTAGAAATTATATGATAAAGATGACACTCATTTCTATTTCTTTCCTTTTTTTCCCTCTCTTCACTTTCTCTGTTCCTTTTTTAGTATCCTTTTAGAGTAAAAACCTACACTGTACACAGTATTTTTAAAAGTATGCTATAAATAGCATTCAATTCACTTTGATTTCATTTTGAATGCTAAACTGTAAGTATGAAATGCTGTGCCTCTAGTCACAGGTGAGAGATCAGCACAGGAAAGAGAGAAGGGCAAAGGTTGTGGAATCTGAGACCTGACATTGGCCTTCAGCTCTACCTTAAAAATAGATCACTGAACTGCAAGATAATTATCATCCTGAGACTCAGTTTTCTCCACTGTTAATATGTGAATGATAATATTGACCCAGCAGCATTGTTCAGGAGCTTAAATTAGGTTCATAAATGAAAGATGCCTGGTAGAAAATAAGTTATTATTAAACAGTGTGATTGGGTAGGGGAAAAAGAATTGGGATGAGGACTAAAAATCATAAAGTTTATTGCTCTAATCTTTGCAACTCAAGTGAAGAAAAACTATTGCTTCTAAAAAAGCAAGTTTTGGGGCAAGCTTTCTGGAAGTATACTAAGCACAATGTTAACGGGAGCTTTCTCTGGGTAATGATATTATTAAAAATTTGCATTGTTTACCTAATATTCCTCCAAATTATTGGAATATACTGTGATAGGTATGTATCACTTTTGAAACTAGAAAAAAAACTGCATTTAAATACTTATAGAAAAAGTATATTTTAATATTTAAAGCAATTTCACTTATGTGGAAAATTAATTCATGAGGACCTTCTCAGTCCTCAAAAATTATAGAGAAATAAGAATTTCACTTTTACTATAAATGACAAATAATAAGACATTAGAGGAGCTTTACAAACCCATTCAAATTTTATTCTCTTACATTGCAATCGATGCTTTCCTTCCACCAAGGAATTTCACAACTATAAGTGTTCATCTCACTTTAAAATACTAGTATCTTTTAAAATAACTGCTAATAAAGCAATGGTATACCAGTGATGTGTGTAATTTACTTCAAAAATTACTAGTAAGTTCAAACTTTTTCATTTTTATTGAGCATGTTATATTCTCTTTTGACAATTGTTCCTACCTTTTCTCCATTTTTAAAAAATATTTTGGTTTAAGAATTTTAAAGTATGTTTTATAAACCAGTAAGAACACTTAGGCTTTGATATATTTTTTGCAAAGTATCTTTCCTGAGCTTCCCTGATGGTTCAGATGGTAAAGAATCTGCCTGCCAATGCAGGAGACCAAGGTTTGATCCCTGGATATGGAAGATCCTCTGGAGAAGGAATGGTTACCTCCTCCAGTATTCTTGCCTAGAGAATTACGTGGAAAGAGGAGCTTGAAGGACTACAGTCAATGGAGTTGCAAAGAGTTGGACATGACTAAGCAACTAACACTTTCATATCTTTTTATTCCATTTTTATATAATCTGAGCCCCTTTTCTCTTTGTGGTTCTTTTTATTTCTCATCTGTTTAAAAAGCATTTTCCTAATTCAAGACTTTATCAATATTTGCACAATTCTTGGTTTGATATTACCTAACTATAATTTCACATTTAATGAAATATAAGAATTTGACATGATATTCTTGAAAAATATAATTTTAATGCAATTAGCCTATTTACTCAAAATAGGCTATTGTTGAAAATCTCTTTGCTGTTCATTTAAAATACTTTTCTATTACATATTAATTTTAAATAAAAGTCTATATTTAGGAATAGCTATAGGCCAGCAAATTTGGAAAACTCAGCAGTGGCCACAGGACTGGAAAAGGTCAGTTTTCATTCCAATTTCAAAGAAAGGTAATGCCAAAGAATGCTCAAACTACCGCACAATTGCACTCATCTCACATGCTAGTAAAGTAATGCTCAAAATTCTCCAAGCCAGGCTTCAGCAATACATAAACCGTGAACTTCCTGATGTTCAAGCTGGCTTTAGAAAAGGCAGAGGAACCAGAGATCAAATTGCCAACATCCGCTGGATCATAGAAAGAGCAAGAAAGTTCCAGAAAAACATATATTTCTGCTTTATTGACTGTGCCAAAGCCTTTGACTGTGTGAATTACAATAGACTGTGGAAAATTCTTCAAGAGATGATAATACCGGACCACCTGACCTGCCTCTTGAGAAACCTATATGCAGGTCAGGAAGCAACAGTTAGAACTGGACATGGAACAACAGACTGCTTCCAAATAGGAAAGGACTATGTCAAGGCTGTATATTGTCACCCTGCTTATTTAACTTATATGCAGAGTACATCATGAGAAATGCTGGGCTGGAGCAAGCAACAAGTTGGAATCAAGATTGCTGGGAGAAATATCAATAACCTCAGATATGCAGATGACACCATCCTTATGGCAGAAAGTGAAGAGGAACTCAAAAGCCTCTTGATGAAAGTGAAAGAGGAGAGTGAAAAAGTTGGCTTAAAGCTCAACATTCAGAAAACGAAGATCATGGCCTCTGGTCCCATCACTTCATGGGAAATAGATGGGGAAACAGTGGAAACAGTGTCAGACTTTATTTTCTTTGGGCTCCAAAATCACTGCAGATGGTGACTGCAGCCATGAAATTAAAAGACACTTACTCCTTGGAAGAAAAGTTATGACATAGCATATTCAAAAGCAGAGACATTACTTTGCCGACTAAGGTCTGTCTAGTCAAGGCTATGGTTTTTCCAGTAGTTATGTATGGATGTGAGAGTTGGACTGTGAAGAAGGCTGAGCGCTGAAGAATTGATGCTTTTGAACTGTGGTGTTGGAGAAGACTCTTGAGAGTCCCTTGGACTGCAAGGAGATCCAACCAGTCCATTCTGAAGGAGATCAGCCCTTGGATTTCTTTGGAAGGAATGATGCTAAAGTTGAAACTCCAATACTTTGGGCACCTCATGCGAAGAGTTGACTCATTGGAAAAGACTCTGATGCTGGGAGGGATTGGGGACAGGAGAAGGGGACGACAGAGGATGAGATGGCTGGATGGCATCACTGACTCGATGGACATGAGTCTGAGTGAACTCCTGGAGTTGGAGATGGACAGGGAGGCCTGGCATGCTGCGATTCATGGGGTCACAAAGAGTTGGACACGACTGAGCGACTGAACTGACTGATTATAACTTCTCCTCTCCCAGTCTTCTCTCTTGGTTAATGTAATCACTCTCTATCCAATTCCTCAAGAAAAATATTTTCAAAAAGAAAAGCTAAGGTTCACTTTTGAATTTTCTCATTTCTTGCATGTCACTACTCAAAAATCATTTCAATTCAACTTCCAAAATATCTAATTCAATCATTTACACCTCCACTCAGCCACCCTTGTTTAAACCACCATTATCTATAGTCTGGTCTACTCAATTACCTCTCATTTGTTAGTGTTGCCATGCTTTTGCTCTTTAAAATGTAAAGAAAATGAAGTCTCTTTTCTCCTGTGAAAAATCTCCAATGGCCTTCCACTGCACCAACAATCCTTGATCTGGTCCATGCATACCTCTCCAGCAACATCCCATCATCACTCTTTGATTATCTTGCTCCCTGCTTTCACCATATTTGCCTTCTTACATGACTGTCTTTGGGTATTTTAACAGCTCTTCTCTGCTTGCAGCACTCCTTCAAAGGAAGGGAGTTAAGATCCAGATCACTTAAATTTCACTTCCTCAATAAAGCCTTCCTTGAAAACCTAACACAAAATATCTCCTCCATCATTCCCCTTTTGGTATTTATGGTTTTTTTTTTTCCTATCGTGTGAAAATATTAAATGTTATTGCCTAATTTTCCTATGTTTATTGGAAAGCTGATGTTTCCTCTCATGTTCCATGAAAGCAGGATGTATGCTGATGTATTACTGAATATTATACTCCTCATTCCTAGAATATTGACTGGTACATATACTCAACAAATGTTGACTGAATAAATGAACTAATAAATGAGAATCTTCTCACTTAGTGCTCTTCTTTTTTCAAACAGAAAAATCTCACATAAGCTTTAAAACATTTTTAAATAAACCTCCATCCAAAATTTATTAGCTATTCTTAATTATTTTATGCTTTTAATAACTCTTGCTTACCCATTTTATCTTTTGGCCAATATACAGAAAAACTATAATTTAAGTAATTGATATTTTAATATATTTTTTATTTTGTCATTGAAAGAGTTTATAGTTGTCTTCAGGTTATCTAATTGCTGAATTATAAATTCTCCTCTCCAAATCTATACCTCATTTCTTTGTCATATCTAATTAAGTTGACAATAATCTATTTTACTAATCTGACTCCTTAAATTCATATAAAAATATTCTAATATGAGGTTCTTTTATCCATAAAAGTTTATTGTTTCTTCTTTACCTAAAAAATGGAATTCAGACTTCAGAATCTGGCATTTAAAGCTCTGTTTATTTACTTTTAACATATATTTCTCTTTTCCCCTGTAGAAACATTCATGCTTGCACCAGTCTTTATCCTTTAATACTAACCAAAACTGGCACACTTCTGCTACTGTCTTTATTATCTTCTGGAATTCCCTAACTTCTTTTTCCACTTACAACAATCTATTTTAACATACCTCCTTGGTGTCATTTTAATCATACCCATCAGAAGTGACTTCTTTCTCCTTCTGAACTACTTACTGTATCTTTTGAGTTGACCCACTCAAGTGATAGTGTATTTTACTTTGTGGGTGTCTGGCCATTTTTTATAAATTATAAACATTCAATGGAATGCATTGAATGAAAGGCTATTTTGCCTACCATCAATTTTGGTTCTCACAGAAAACCTGGCAAAATGCTGCCATAATTACAAATTTATAGAAAAGTTGCTGGTATAAGACAGTCCCTCCCATCAGGAAGCTTGCACAAGCCTGTTATCCTCATCCATCAGAGTACAGACAGAATGAAAAACACAATTACAGAAAACTAACCAAAATGATCATATGGATCACAGCCTTGTGTAACTGGATCAAACTATGAGCCATGACGTGCAGGGTCACTTAAGGTCATGGTGGAGAGTTCTGACGAAACAAGATCCTGGGAGAAGGGAATGTCAAACCATTTCAGCATTCTTGCTTTGAGAAACACATGAACAGTATGAAAAGGCAAAAAGATATTACACTTAAAGATGAGCCCTCCACGTCAGTAGGTGTCCAATATGCTACTGGCGAAGGGCAGAGAAATAGCTCCAGAAAGAATGAAGAGGCTGAGCCAAAATGGAAATGACGCCCAGCTATGGATGCACCTGATGGTGAAAGCATTCAGTCCAACGCTGTAAAGAAAAATATCATATAGAAACCTGGAATGTTAGGTCTATGGATCAAGGTAAACTAGATGTGGTCAAACAGGAAATGGCAAGAGTGAACAGCGACATTTTAGGAATCAGTGAACTAAAATGGATGTGAATAGGCATATTTAATTCAGATGACCATTATATTTACTACTGTGGGCAAGAAGTCCTTAGAAGAAATGGAGTAGCCCTCAGAGTCAACAGGAGTCGGAAATGCAATACTTGGCTGCAGTCTCAGAAATGACAGAATGCTCTTGGTTCCCTTCCAAGGCAAACCATTCAACATTACAGTAATCCAAGTCTGTGCCCCAACCACCAACACCAAAGAAACTGAAATTGAGCAGTCTATGAAGACTTATAAGACCTTTCAGAACTAACACCAAAAAAAGATGTCCTTTTTGTCATAAGGGGTTGGAATGCAAAAGTAAGAAGTTACCTGGAGTAACAGGCAAGTTTGGTCTTGGAGTACAAAATAAAGCAGGGAAAAGGCCAACAGAAATTTTCCAAGAGAACTCACTGGTTATAGTAAACACCCTCCATCAACAACACAAGAGATGACTCTACACATGAACTTCACCAGATGGTCAATATTGATTTGATTATATTCTTTACAGCCAAAGATGGAGAAGCTCTATACAGTCAGCAAAAGCAAGACCAGGAGCTCACTGTGGCTCAGATCATGAACTCCTTACTGCAAAATTCAGACGTAAATTGAAGAAAGTAGAGAAAAACCACTAGGCCATTCAGGTATCTGCCTGCAATGCAGGAGACCTAGGTTTGATCCCTGGGTTGGGAAGATGCCCTGGAAGAGGACATGGCAATCCACTCCAGTATTCTCGCTTTGAGAATTCTCATGGACAGAAGAGCCTGGTGAGCTTCAGTCCATGGGATCACAAAGAATAGGACACGACTGAGTGACTAACACACATTCAAGTATGACCTAATTAAAATTCCTTATGATTATATAGTGGAAATGACAAATAGATTTAAAGGGATTTGATCTGATAGAGTGCTTGAAGAACTATATGGATGGAGGTTCATAACATTATATAGGAGGAAGTGACCAAATCATCCCCCCCCAAAAAGTATTGCAACAAGGCAAAATGGTTGTCTGAGGAGGCCTTACAAATAGCTGAGAAAGAAGTGAAAGGCAAAGGAAAAAGAAAAAGATATATCCATCTGAACGCAGAGTTCCAAAAATAGCACAGAGAGATAAGAAAGACTTCTTAAACGAATGATGCCCAGAATAGAGGAAAAGAATAGAATGGGAAAAACTAGAGATTTTTTCAAGAAAATTAGAGATATTAAGGGAATATTTCATGCAAAGATGGGCTCAATAAAGGACAGAAATGGTAAGGATCTAATGAAAGCAAAAGAGATTAAGAAGAGGTGGCAATAATATACAGAAGAATTGTATAAAAAAGGTCTTAATGACCCAGATAACCACGATGGTGTGGTCATTCACAGGAGTCAGACATCCTGTATTGTAAAGACCAGTCGACCTTAGGCATTACTACAAACAAAGATAGTGGAGGTGATAGAATTCCAGCTGAGCTATTTCAAAACCTAAAAGATGATGCTGTTAAAAGTGCTGCACTCAATATGTCAGCAAATCTGGAAAAGCCAGCAGACCACAGGACTGCAAAAGGTCAGTTTTCATTCCAATCCCAAAGAAGGGCGATGTCAAAGAACATTCAAACTACCACACAACTGTGCTCATTTCACATGCTAGCAGTGTAATGTTCAAAAATCCTTCAAGCTAGGCTTCAACAGTATGTAAACTGAGAACTTTCAGATGTACAAGCTGGACTTAGAAAAGGCAGAGGAATCAGAGATCAAATTGCCAACATTAGTTAGATCATTAAAAAATGCAAGGGAATTGCAGGAAAACATCTAATTCTGCTACATTGACTACGCTAAAGACTTTGACTGTGTAGATCAAAACAAACTGTAGAAAATTCTTAGAGATAGGACTACCAGATCACCTTATCTGCTTCCTGAGAAATCTGCATGCATGTCAAGAAGCAACAGTTAGAACTGGACATGCAATAATGGACTGATTAAAAATTGGTAAAGGAGTACATCAAGGCTGTATATTGTCACCCTGCTTATTTAACTTATATGCAGAGTGCATCATGCACAATTATGGGCAGGATGAAGTTCAAGCTGGAATATCAATAACCTCAGATATGCAAATGACACCATCCTAATGACAGAAAGGGAAGGCTGACTAAAGAGCCTCTTGATGAAGGTGAAAGAGGAGAGTGAAAAAGTTGGCTTAAAACTCAAAACTAACAATAGAAATAGTGACAGACTTTATTTTCTTGGGTTCCAAAATCACTGTGGATGGTGACTGCAGCCTTGAAATTAAAAGATGCTTGCTTCTTGGAAGAAAAGCTATGACAAACCTAGACAGCACACTGAAAAGCAGAGAATACTTTACCAACAAAGGTCCGTCTAGTCAAAGCTATGGTTTTCCCAGTAGTCATGTATGGATGAAAGAACTAGATTATAAAGAAGGCTGAGTGCCAAAGAATTTGTGCTTTTGAACTGTAGTGTTGTAATCTTTAGAGTCCTTGGACTGTGAAGAAATCAAACCAGTCAATCCTAAAGGAAATCAGTCCTGACTATTCATTGGAAAGACTGATGCTGAAGCTGAAACTCCAATACTTTGGCCACCTGATGCAAAGAGGACTCACTGGAAAAGACCCTGATGCTGGGAAAGATTGGAGACAAAAGAAGACAGTGGCAGAGCATGCAATGGTTAGGTAGCATCACCGACTCAATGGACATGAATTAGAGCAAACTCCAGGAAAGAGGAAAGGACAGAGGAGGCTGGCATGCTGAAGTCCAAAGGGTTGAAAAGATTCAGACACAACTTAGTGAGTGGACAATAACAACTACTACAACTATAATGACTATGCTGAGCTCTTTATATACTGGATATTTACTGGTTAATATTCCTCACTAGAATACATTCTATAATTCCTTCTTTTAAGTACCCTAACTTATCAACCACTTGGTTTGGATTAGACTGACTCTACACTAGCCTCCACAGATGGGCACTGATTATCTTCAGGCAGTCAGTTTATCTTGTCCTCCATGCATCTATATGGGCTTCCCAGGTGGCACTTGTGGTAAAGAACCCACCTGCCAATGCAGGAGACATAAGAGACACGGGTTTGATCACTGGCTCAGGAAGATCCCCTGGAGGAGGAAATGGCAACCCACTCTATTCTTGCCTGGAGAATTCCCATATACAGAGGAGCCTGGCAAGCTACAGTTCATAGCATTGTACAGAGTCAGACATGACTGAAGCGACTTAGCATGCACACACACACCATGCATCTGTGCTGCTGCTGCTAAGTCACTTCTGTCATGTCCAACTCTGTGCGACCCCATAGACAGCAGCCCATCAGGCTGCTGCGTCCCTGGGATTCTCCAGGCAAAAACACTGGAGTGGGTTGCCATTTCCTTCTCCAATGCATGAAAGTGAAAAGTCAAAGTGAAGTCGCTCAGTTGTGTCTGACCCGCAGCAACCCCATGGACTGCAGCCTTCTAGGCTCCTCCGTTCATGGGATTTTCCAAGCAAGAGTACTGGAGTGGGGTGCCATTGCCTTCTCTGCCATGCATCTGTAATTAGTTAGAAATGGGTCTGGAAGTAGGTCTCAGGCAATCAGCATAAGCCATTCAACTGGCTACAATGACTAGTTGAAGGGCAGGCACTTGGTCTAGAGTCACTTCTTGGAATGTTATGATACACATTCGTCTTTTGTTTGGGTTGGTGATATGAAGATGCAGGGTTTGAGAGTACTATAAGAAGAAAGCCTGAGGAAGTATGGGGATCATTGTATGGGCTGAAGTAGAAAGAAGCCCAGAAAATGAGCCAAAGGAAGGAATTCTATCATTTACATTCTATCAGAAAATCTTCACTGTTGAAATGCAATTCAAATTGTTTTACTCTGACAAGTGCTCATGGAGTCTGCTTCACAGAGTTAGTCATTCTTTATTCCAAAATGTCTTTCAGCTGCTATCCATTTAAAACTAGTTGTGCCATCCGTGTGCCATGATCTATTCATTTCCCAAAAGAAAGCTAGAAAGGTAAAAGATTGTTGTCAATAGTACTTTAAAATACTTCATCATTTGTTGTCAGTTGTATCTGTATCACTCTGGTTCCTAGGTTTCTGGTTTCACAAGTTCATGTTAATTGTGTGTGACTTCTGGACCCTTCATTCTGGCACTCCTCCCATCTCCCATTTTGGCTTATTTGACTTTGGCTTTCCAAATGGATCTCAACACTATTTTTAATCTTCCATGTTGGCCCAAATCCTCTTCTCCACTATATTTGTTGAAAAACTCTCTGCTGGCAGAATTTCACTCTCTGAGAATCTTCTCCTCCTTGAACTTTGTGAGATTCAGGCACTCTGAACAAATAGAGGAATTCTCACTTTGTATCTAGCACGGTATCAAGGATTTTGACAAATTTTCCTTTGACATAAATAAGTTATAAATAATATATTCATAATTAATACAGTTAATATATTTATTTTATTTTAGAATGACCACATATGTCAATTCTTTCCATAGTCTACATTTGAGCTCCAACTAGAAATGACATCATTTTGATTTCTTAACATTCCAAACTACCAGTTTCAAGTGGATATTTGAGAACTGAATATTTGCTCAGTTTACAATAAGGTCAACTGATAATTCTTAAAACACCTGGTTAGTGAGGGACAAAAGCCTACTTTTTTATGGCTAATGAAGAATTAGCTTCTAACTTGAAGTTAATTAATTTCTTAGATGAAGAATATTTTAAAGAGAAATATGTTAAATTAGTATCTGTGGCCTATTCCATTACTATCTTTAGTCATAGAAACATTTATCAATCCTTTGAAACAAGGTAGGCACTGTGCCAGGTTCTGCAGATGCCCTGCTGAATAAAACGGTATGCCCTGTTCCCTTGTGGGGAGTACCCAAATTGTGAAAGACACCAGTGCCACTCAAAGACTATACAATCAACACGCTCTTCATTTGACTCTTTCCCTTGTATTAATATAGATATAATCTCTCGAGAAAAACACCTAGAAAAATATCTGGACCAAAAGTCTTAATCCAGATGTTCACTCAGGCTAAGCAGATGTTTAACCCACTGAAGAAGCAAGGCAGAAAATGCGGCAAACTGGCAGATGCATGCCCAGGCTAACGGGACACGCTGCCACATGGAAATGTGGTCTTAGTGTTGCCAGAGCATCTCATGTTTTCTAGCGAAGCCAGGCTCTGAAATGTTGAAACGCAATTTAAAAATTATGGGGCCAAACAAAAATATATGAAGATTTGGCCTGCAAGCCACCCAGATATTAAACAAAAAATGGAAGAGGTAGGTTTATGATGATCTAATTTAATACCATCAATTCAAATCTTAGGTAATTTCTTATAAGCAAATTCCAGAACCTCTCCTGAGCACCACCTGTCTATGCAATGTGTAACCTACCCAGCAGGTGGTGTTTGACAGTGACACTCTAGGAGTGCTCATCTTCATAAAGTGTGTTATATTTCATTCTCATATGATAATGACCATTATTCTCTGCCTCTTCCACTTGTAATAAACTCTACTGTTCAAACTAAGTGTACTACATGCTTTCTTCAACTTTTAAATTTTAATTTATTATATCTGTCATGTAATTATATTGTAATACTTAGGTCACAGAAAACCCTTTAATTGTCACTAACTCTTGTTTGAACTTCTTATTCATTTTTCTTGTCATAAATGAAGAAGTTATTCATGGTTTAAATCTTATTTGATATTCTATGGTCTGCTTTGAAATTTCTTCAAGCTAAAATTATCATTATCCTGCCATATAGTATTTGGACACAATGGGGAATTGATCAACAATTTGTTCACATGCTCTTTCTTGAGAAAATAGTTTCCTGTGAAAAGTCCTACCTTTCCAGTACTCTTTTTCTGGAGGAAAAAACAAAAGGGAGGGAGATTCTTAGTTAGCACGTTAATTCTTACAAAAGGTTCTCAATCTTAAAGCGCTGTTAGAACTCTAGGCATAGGTTCCATATTGATCACTAGTCAGCATGACTGTTCTTTAGGACCTAGTTAAAGCTCACATGGGCTTCCCTGGTGGCTTAGATGGTACAGAATCTGCCTGCAATATGGGAGACACAGGTTTGATCCTTCTTTTGAGTAGATCTTCTGGAGAAGGAAGGAAAAGAAGGAAATAGCTACCCACTCCAGAATTCTTGCCTGGAGAATTCCATGGACAGAGGAGCCTCGTGGGCTACAGTCCATAGGATCACAAAGAGTTGGACACAATGAGTGACTAACACTTTCACTTTCACTTTCGATGCTCACTTGTTTGGGGGTCAACTCTTATCTAGAACCCTGTTGAGAGAAACAGTCCTTTCCTTCCCCCAGAAATTCCAAGGCTACTTCTTAGAAAGCTGCATAAATGGGCCACATTGCTTGGATTGCCATAAAATTAACTGAATGAATTTCACCCTGGAACAATATCCCCATTCTATCAGAATGTACTAAAATGAAGAGCTTTAGGTAAGTATTATCGTATTCGCTGAAGCTGTTATGAGGTGGTGGTTGGTTAGTTGCTAAGTCATGTCCAACTCTTGCGACCCTATGGACTGTAGTCCTTCAGGCTTCTTTGTCCTTGGGATTCCCCAGACAAGAATACTGGAGTGGGTTGCCATTTCCTTCTCCAGGGGATCTTCCCAACCTAGAGTGTAAACCTGTGAATCCCGCATTGCAAGCAAGTAGTCTGCATTATAAGTGGATTCTTTACCACTGAGCCACGATGGAAGCTCTTATGAGGTAGAAAATGTCTATCAAATTAAGTAGAAAAAGCAGCTCATAAGTAGAGGGTATATTAAATTTAAGACAAAGTCAAAGCTCAAATTTAATAATGATTGTGGTGCTCTATTCATATTTTTTATTGATCTCAACTCTCTTACTCTCATTTATAATGTTCAAGGTTCTACCTTTTTTGCTTTACATTTTATTTTACTGATTCTTCTTGAGTGTAGTCTTCCAGGCTCTATGGCAGAATTTGTTCTTAAAGAGCCTGATAGATAAGTTGGTAAAGAATCCACCTGCAATGCAGAAGACCCCAGTTCAATTCCCGGGTTGGGAAGATCTGCTGGAGAAGGGATAGGCTACCCACCCTAGTATTCTTGGGCTTCTCTTGTGGCTCAGCTGGTAAAGAATTCGCCTGCAATGCAGGAGGCCTGGGTTGGATCCCTGGGTTGGGAAGATCCCCTGGAGAAGGGAAAGGCTACCCACTCCAGTATTCTGGCCTGGAGAATTCCATGGACTGTATAGTCCATAGGGTCACAAAGAGTTGGATAGACTGAGCAACTTTCACTTTCACAAGCAATTAAATATAATCACTGACAACTTCTATCTATTTTACTTTGATGAATCTAGTACTTTATATATTTCCAATATTTGCTTTCTTACTACTTTTTCTCTAGGCTATTCTCAAAGTCTAAATATTAGCTTCTTAAGGAGCTTGGAAAGGAGAAAAATAATAAGGTATTGCCTAGGATGAAATTCGAGAAATGTCATGATGATCTCCTTTCCTTCTCTAACACTTGTTTTTATCAAATTTGTGAAATCCACAAATGATAAATCCTGGACTGTGATTATTAGAATTCCTTCCAGTCACAATAAGTCTAAATTTTCTTAAAAAAAAAAAAATAGAAGAAGAAAACAGCAAGAAAGATATAATTAGAAAACTCCAAAGTAGTGCCAAGGAGCTATCAGGGTCATTCAGTTTTAACCTCCCAGAAGTTTAAAATTTGAATAACCATACTTTCAAGGAAGGACTGTGATTTTAAATTGCAAAACTCTCGAGGAGAAAAAAAAATGAGTGAGGTGGCTTCCTTGTCAATTAAATAGTAAATTTTCAGATGGCACAAACTGCCATTTTAAATCAATTCAACAGAAATACAACAGGACTGAAATGTGTGGTCACAACTAGCTTAATGGTAAAGCTTATTTTATAATTCTGCATTGGGTAATGGAAGCCACCTGCCAAACCTGATATGAGTATGAGAAGGACATTTGCCTTCATAGGTAAAGGAAAACCTTTCAAAGAAGTTAAAGTGAAATGAATATGACCTAGGAGGTTTGAATAACCAGCCAAACTTTTGTCAAACCTTACTTTAACTTCCTTTGTATATTAATGGCATTAGTCTTGCACCTTTCCCTGTCAAGCTATATATGAAAATATGAGTATTTAATATTGGGAAGTCTATGATTAAAACCTTAAGGTAAATGTTTAAAATACAGTTGGAATAGAATATTTTCAAGAAGCAATTATATTGTGACAGATCTTTCTGAATGCAAAATACTCTGTTGTTCCGATAGTGCTCTAATTCTCTTCCTCTGAATCTCTCTGTCTCTGGTTCTCTATTTTTTCAATAGCACTATGTCAACAAATACATTTTAAATTAACTAGTTTACCTGGTCTGCCACTAAGAAACCATGCCAGGACTTTATTAAGAAATGAAGCATTTTATAATAATTAGCAAGAAACTTTTTTGTTTTTACTGTGAATATTTTCATGCATCGTAAAAAGTTTGGAACCCTTTTCTCCTCACCTGGTAAAAGAGTTTTGTGGGTCCATTGAGTTTGCTAACTTTTCTTGCACACTTACATCTTAGCCAATATCTTGTTCAACATTTAGCAAAGAACACACTTTTATAATACTAGTCAAAGTGTACTCCAGTCCTATTAAAAAGTTAAACAGAAGTTTAAATCTGATTTCTAACTATTTCCCAAATAGCAATAATGTGTATTCAACTCAGAGAAGGAATTCTTAACAACTGAGAATCGATGCATGTACTATAATCCTGCTTGCAATGAAATTACATGAGTATTTTACTGTTCAGTGTGTCAGGTTGCAAAGAGAACATAATTTCCTCAAGTGAAGAGAATATTTTTTAACCAAATATCCAACTCTTTAATGAAAAGTTTGAAGATTAACATAATTTTGCATGAAATCACTCTATTCGTCAAAATGCAGGTGCATTCAAGCCCATGTAAACAATATTCTTAATAAAATAAATAAGCAAGGGATTCACTGAATAAATGAATGAAATGAACAAATAGAACTGAGAAGGAATTACTTAAATTAGTGGATACCTGAGGCTTTAAAACATTCATACTTTCCTCATCTATGTTTATACAAGATTTAACTTTTCAGGAGTTAACACACAATTAACTACCTGTGAAAATTAATACTTTTATAACATGTTACAAAAGACTAGTAAAACTGTCCCTCAGAATAATTTCCCTGATAAAATTATGCTCTCCACAATCTACTTTAATCACGTTAAATGTAAAGTCAGAAGCCGCATTTGGAAGAAGATATGGGAGATATGATTACGTATGATTAATACTTTCATTATTATATTTTTCTTCATTTTTCAAGTCAACAGTTAAGTACATGTTTTGCAATATAAAAAATTAAAGAACTTTAAATGTTACCAAATAATTAAAATAAAGTCTCTAATATACAAATATCCTAGTATATAAATTCTCAGAAAAAAGTCTAAGGTCTCTGGTCCCCAAATACTTCTGGAAATTATCTTTATTTTTCCTTCTTGTGCTTGTCAACTAATTGCTACCTGGGACCAGCATGTCTCCTATTTGTTAATTTGAGTCAGCATGTCATCCTTAAAGGTAAAATCAGCAAAAGTGAAAAAGGGAAGACCAAACTATTGCTTCTTCCCTTTGCTTGAAATGGTAATGCTTTCTGGCTCCCTGCACAATACCATGTGGTCTAGGTAAAGCCTTTCTGAAATAGTTTTTAGGATCTATATGACTTAGAGTAGCCTGAATCTATTTTTCCTCTGTTTTAGAATATTCTGCCTTGGGTAAACAAATCCCATTTTTAGTATGCTTTTGTGCTTTTGCTCTTCAATATAAAGTATGGAGAATAAAAAAAAAGCAAAAACTTAAAAACATTAAAAAAAACAAAATAGGAGGTATAGAAGAGATTCATTTTATGTCCTGCAACTTTCCCCTCTGCTGTTTATACTGAAACTTTTTTTGTTGTTATTTAATCACTACATTTTGCCTGACTCTTTTGCAAACCCTGTAGCCCACCAGGTTCCTTTGTCCATGGGATTATCCAAGCAAGAATACTGGAGTGGGTTGTCATTTTCTTCTCTAGGGGATCTTCCTGACCCAGAGATCAAACCCATGTCTCCTGCTTGGCAGACAGATTTCTTTACCAATGAGCCACCTGGGAAGCCGAAGTGAAACCTTTAAGAAACCTTAATATTACATTGTGTGTTCTGTTCAGGAAAAGTAGCATAAAGGAAATTAATGAGAACTAATTATTTTGCACTTGATTAGGGATGTTAGAAATAGTTAGCTTAAATAATAATACACTGGTTAAAAAAAAAAAAAAAAAAGCAACAAGCAATGCCTTGTAAGCATTGTTCTAAATGAGGTGCTCTTGTAGGTACCAGGATAGAGAAGAGGCCTGTGGTTATCCCTTCTTCTAATTTTGGGCAAATATTAGGTTGGTGAAAAAGTAATTACAGTTTTGGACCTTGAATTTTAAATCATTATAACTAGGCTCAAACACATCTTTATTAATCAAAATAGGAACCATACAGTCAACACATTTTTGCCAACAAGAAATAAACTTGTTTATTCCTGTAGCATAAAAATCCATGTTTTGGGATTCGAAGAACTCTTGTAAAGCATTTTTGCCCTGCAAAAAGTTGTTGAGATGCTTGAAGAAGTAGTAGTCAGTCGGCCAGAAATCAGTGAACACGGTGGAAGAGGTATAACTTTGCGGCCCAATTTGTTCAACTTTTGAAGCGTTGATTGTGTGACCTGCAGTAGGGCGTTGTCCTGGAGAAGAAATGAGCTCTTTCTATTGACCAGTGCTGGCTGCTGGCCTTGCAGTTTTGGTGCATCTCATCAATTTGCTGATCATGCTTCTCAGATGTAATGATTTCACAGGGATTCAGAAACCTGCAGTGGATCAGATAGGTAGCAGACCACCAAACAGTGACTATGCCCATTTTTTTTGGTGCAAGTTAGGCTTTGGGAAGTGCTTTGGAGCGTCTTCTCAGTTCAATCACTGAGCTAGTCATCGCCAGTTGTCATAAAATCCACTTGTCATCGCACGTCACAACCAATCGAGAAATGGTTTGTTGTTGTTGCATAGAAGAAGAGAAAATGACATTTCAAAGTGCCAATTTTTTTGATTTTCAGTTAATTCATGAGGCACCCATTTTTCAAGCTTTTTCATCTTTCCAATTTGCTTCAAATGTTGAATGACCATAGAATGGTCAACATTGAGTTCTTCAGCGACTTCTCATGTTGTTGAAGAGGATCAGCTTCTATGATCCTCTCAGTTGGTCCCTGTCAAACATAGCCAGCCACTGCACTTCTCATCTTCAAGGCTTTCATCCTCTTTGCAAAGCTTCTTGAACCACCACTGCACTGTCTGTTTGTTAGCAGTTCCTGGGCCAAAGCATTGTCAATGTTGCAAGTTGTCTTCTGTTTTACAACCCATTCTGAACTTAAATAAGAAAATCGCTCAAATTTGCTTTTTGTGTAACATCATTTCCCTAGTCTAAAATAAATATCAAATAAATAGCAAGTAATGTCATTAGCAAAAAGACATACAGCAAGCAACAAGCAGTAAAATGTATTATGTACACACATAGTTATGTAAATCTAACTAACTAACTAACTAATCTAACATAAATCTAACTACATTTATTTTAGAATATATTTCAGAATCAAACAGCAACAATTCAACAATCCAAAAACTGCAATTACTTTTGCACCAAACTAATAAGTTCCATTCTGTCAGAATGGATAGGAAGCCTAATCAAGACTCCTATTAGGCTGAATTCTCTAATCAAGATTTAGCAACAATAAAGCTGTTGTTTTGAAACTCTGTCTGATACCATGTCTCCTTCTCAATCTGTTCTATGTTGGAGGCAGAGGCAGAAGGAATTCAAGTCCACCAGTAGATAAGACAGACTTTTCCTTTGCTGTGGAAAATTCAGTTTTTGTTGTAGTGAAGAGTCAGCAAACTGTTGCACAAGCAAAACTACTCAAATTAGGATAGAAAGTGAAAGGAAGTGAAATCACTCAGTAGTGTCTGATTCTTTGCGACCCCATGGACTGTAGTCTACCAGGTTCCTCTGTCTGTGGGATTTTCCAGGCAAGAGTCCTGGAGTGGGTTGCCATTTCCTTCTCCAGGGGATCTTCCCAACCCAAGGATCAAACCTGGGTCTCCTGCATTGCAGGCAGACACTTTACCATCTGAGCCACCAGGGAAGCCTCAAATTAGGATAAATGTTCTATAAAAGATCTTGTGGGAGCATCTACCAAGAGAACCTGACCAGCTCTGGCAGGTCAGGGCAGGCTTTCTTGAGAAAGGGAGCTTTGAGCTGAACTCAGAAAGATGAATTGTTGAGGCTACCCAGGCAGACGGAGAGAGAAGTGGGAGTGTGCTATGCAAAGGGAAGAATTTGGGCAGAAGCAGCTTGGCACAATCATTGGTTAGAGAGGTCCACCTGGTTGATGTGTAAAAAAGCAAGTAAGTTGATGACAGTGAGGTAGGCAGGGGCTTTCTTTCTTATCCCTGGAATAATGGGAAACCATTTAGTGATTTTAAGCCAGAATCAGATCTTTGTTTTTAAACTAATCAGTAAGGCTTCAGTGAGGTGAATGTTTCAAAAGCATGCAAGAATAGATGTGAAGAAAGTTTCTAGGAGATCATTACAGGAGTCAAGATCCTGTGACTCTCTCATCCTTCACCAGAAAGCTTTAACTCTGATAGTCCTCACCCAACTGTGTAGTCAGTGGGAAAGAATATGTCCTGATTCCAAGTGCACTGTGGAGATGCAGCCTTAGTATATCTGGCAGGGAATATGCCTGCATATTTCCAATAGAACTAATGTCAACTGGTTCTTCTCATGCTAACATCACAGTATGCCCCAATACACACGGCTAAAGTGGATCTTTGGAGGCTAGTTGAAGAAAGCATCACCTTTTTCAAATTTTCCTTGGACCTATTTTCTACTGACTCTCCAACATGACGGGACTCACTCCTCTTCCAGGAGGGAGTTACCAGCATTTGGCAATTCTTTATTTCTAACTCTGACCTTTCCTCTTTATCCCAGATAAATACTTTCAATTGATTCTTCACACCTAATGTTCCCTATATATTTTGAAGGTATCTCAAACTCAACATTTCTAATACTATACTTGTTTTTTAATCCACTTTGAATTCCATATCTCATTAGTGGTGAGAAATACAAAGTATTGTCATCATTTGTCACTCTTCTGAATACTAATCAAGCTTACCTTAGAACTATTGATACCTTAAATTTGGTTCTTCCTCTTCTTCTAATAATAATAAATAATAATAACAATAATAACTAATGCTTATTAGGGGCTTAATATGCATTTGAAAACTATGCTGAACACTTTATATTCACTTAATCCTCACAATGATCATGTGTTATTATCATCCCACTATTCAGAGGAAATTGAGACTTCAGAGAAGTTATGTTATATCAAAACTCAGGGGTATCATATCTGAGGCTCTTCACAATTTGACCATACCTTATCTCTTCAGGTTCATCTCTCACAATCCATCCAACTTCTACAGTTCAGTGATAATCAACCTCTTGACTATTTTCTAAATATGCCACACTCTTTAATGACTCTGAAAATAAGCTATTTCTGACTCAGTTTTCAAGGTCAACCTAAATGTTAGCTCCTTTATGAAACCCCTAACTTTCATGTACCATTCCTATTCATCTCCATGGTTCTTTAACTGAAGTTTCTATCCTATAGGTAACTAACTTCAGGTTACAATTATTTGTTGATAAGTATGTCTTCTCAGGAGAGTTTTAGTTTTCCCAGGATAGATGAATATCTTATGCTGAGTCCAGAACAGTTCCTGGAAAGTGGCAAGAATTCTGTTACTTTTTACTAAAAGAGTGGTGATATCTAACATCTATCTATCCCTAGCACTGTTCTAAGTTTTCACACATACTGTTCATTTAATCCTCACAACAGCCCTATTAAGAAAGTACACTTATCCCCATTTCACACATAAAGAAGTCGAGAGTCAAAAAGATTAAATAACTATCACAGAAATTATAAATTGTCTCCTAATACCTGTTCTTAAATTTTCTCTCATGGAAATAAAATCCACATTTTTTAGGTGGTCTTATGGCTATCCAGAACCATGACTTTAATTCCTTTAAGGCTTCTAACTAGGTAGCCCTTGTAAGTAAGATCTGAACCTTGGCTGTGCTATTAAAAGAAAAAAGGTATGTATCTACTTCTATTTTTCTCCTTTTCTTTTGGATGAAATGAGAAAACAGTGGTGGTCATCAGGGAAGACACAGAGGGGATAGCACTCTAGAAAGAGCAGAGCAACATACAAAGCAATCTGAGCTCCTGAAGACTTTATAGAGCAGATCCATTTTGATAGATTATTCCCAAAGATGGCCCCAATAATTCCTCCCATTTTGCAAGTACTTTTGCAATATAATTTTGCCATCTTGTCGGCAAGAGGTAATTTCTGTTTAAATCTGGGCTGAGCCTGTGACTTGCTTAAGCCAACAGAATGGAGCAGAAATGACACTGTGACCTTCCGACCTGGACCTGAAGAAGACTTGCCGCCTCTGCATTCATCCTCTTGGAAGACAAGCAGTCCATGACTACCAAATGATGAGAGACCACATACAAAGAGATAGGTCACATGTTGGAGAACCAAGTGGCTATAACTGCAGGCAGCACAAAAGTGCTAGGCATATGGCCCTAGGACATCTGGGATATCTGAGACTCACTCACATTAGCCCAGCTGATAGGATGTGAAGCAGAGATGAGCCTTCCTCACTGAGCCCTGCCCAAATTCCCGACTCTCATACTGACACCTCTTTCTAAGCTCCAAAGTTTTGAGGCTGTTATATGATAGACAGTAATATAACTAAAACAAACACTGTGCCAGCTAGACTTATGAAAAGAAACTTTTAACATTGCAATTAGCCACTGTCATTTTGTGTCTCTGGGACATGAGTGAAGCCTATATTCTAGCTACTACAGTAACTTAACCAAGTTCCCACATTAAGAGGCTCCAAAAGAGGACTAGAAGCAAAGCAGTCTAGCTCCAGATCCTAGGTTCTAAACCACAGGATTATTCTTTCTGAAAGGAAAGGAGGAAGAGGAAAGAAAAAGACCCATTTATTTATGGGAAAACATATTTGTTTTAAATAGCCAATGAAATATTCTCTATTATAAGGTAAAGTCTGCTTAAATGGCTTATAATAATTATAAATTAACACAAGACTTCCTATTTGGCTTACAGGTGACACCTATACTCTAATTTCAATCTTTATTAATATTTTTTTACAAAAGACTCCTTAATTTCACTATAGAGAAACATCATAGATATCTTTACCCTTCTTATTAAATTATAAATTTCTTCAAAGCACAAACTTTATCATGTTTTAAGTCCTTCACAGCCTCTAACAGATCATTTTGTCCATTATGAATATTCAATAACTATTAAGGTATTTTCTTGATTTGTTTAAAGTTCAAAAATGATGAACACTTACAAAATGGTAATTGCCTTAAATTTCACATTACTTTGAATACCTGAGGAAAAAATTAATGAAGTTTTACTTTATTGAGCTTTAAGAATATGTCAACAAATTAAGTAATATTACAACAAACTCCAGGAGACTGTCTTAATACTTTTATTTTATCAGAACTTTGTATGACATATGAAGCTTAAATAAATAATCCATCACCTTAAATTTATAAATTATTTTAACATTAAATGTTAATGTTTAACAATTACTAAATGTTTAACAATTATTTTAACATTCAATTATAAATCTAACATTATTTGTTGTCATCCACTAAAATTTGCCTGGCATGCAAAAGGACTACATACTATGTATAATTATGTTTTCTAGACTAGTTATTCTCTTGAGGATTGTGAAATATCAAAATAAAGTCATATCACTAATTTGATTGTTGCCTAAGTCTGAGGAAATGGGAAGATCAGTGGATGAGGCGATAACTCAGCATCTATGAGGCAATGGGAAAGAAATAGGCTTTTATAGTTCTGAGTTTGAGCTCTTCTATGTAGCTTCCAAGCTCTTGCTACTTAAACTTCTCTACCTTATTTTTGCAAATGTAATGGATAGAAGGGTAGTTATCTTACATAAATATTGCAAAGCATAAAAGAGCAAATGTATGAAAAGCACCTAACCCAGCATCTCACAATATAGTAGATAAGCGATCAATAGCAATACATTTTATTCTTATTTTGGTGCTCAAGAAATCTAATATCTTGATGGCCCACATTTTCCTTTTTTCTTCTAAGAGAAAAGGGGACTGACTTTGATTTGAGCACCCAGTTCTGATTTCAACAACTTATACTTTTCTATAGAAGAAGACTTTATATTGTTGATTTTAAATTTTCTCCATGTAAGGAAGTAATGACTGAAAAAGCATTCCCTCTGGACTTCCTGTTTGTTTGTTTGTTTTCATCACAAGCCACTCTGTCAGGATGGGCCTTTGTCTACAGGCTGTGTTTGGGGACCACTGGATTAAATGCTGTTCTGTTGCCCAGTTTCCTTCACAACTGGAAAACAGTTTCTATAGATCCATGCCCGTCTAATTATACAGATGTACACAGATAATTTCTTGAATATAAATTAAAAATAAAATTTACTTATAAATAAGATATAAAAGAAAGAGTATGGGGAAAATGTTCAAGATCTACACAATTAATTTAAATGTTGATCAATTTAGCAATCTACTTTCCTTTAAAACTCTAACAGTTACTCAAAAGTTGACAAATTTTGAAAACATATTAACCTTGTTTTATTTATATGTAGGAATAAAAGCTAATAGTGGAGTGAGTTTGGGCTTTCAAATTGGACAGAACTGCCTATTAACACTGGTTCATCAGTCATAATTCTGTGAGAAGCTGCCTGAGCACTTCATTTCTCAGAGCATCTGTATTCTTCTGGGGAAACTGATCACAAATGTCTCAAGGGCACTTGTGAGAAGTGAGATAAGAAAGCCTGCAGAGAGTAATACTTAGTCAGTGCTTGGTGAATTTATTTTAAAATGCATGACTTTCCACCTTTTTTTCTTTTCCCAGTTTGCTCAGGAGATGCTCTGTGTATACTTGTTGTCCCAGTCAAATTAATGATAGTGCTCCTTTTCACATTCCTAAGTGCACAAGTTTGGATGAAAATTTAAACAGTGGTCCTACTTGTGAAAGAATCCTCGCCGTGGTGTGTCCTTTGAGGCTTAACCTTCATTCTTAGGCCAAGCTTTTCAAGCAGTTATTTTAAAAAATCTAAAGATTAAGTGAATACTTTGCGTTTGTAAGAGAGGAGAACAGAACAATACCGTTCAGCTGCCTGGGGAATCATATCCTTCATCCACAATTTACATCCTTCACCTACTATTTACTAGCTATATTACAAGGTCAAACTGTTTAATCCTTCTGAGTATTTGTCTTTCATCTCTTATCTAAATTGGTGACATGAAGATTAAAAGAGATAATAAAGTCCTGGTAGAATATATGATACTCAATAAATGTTCAATATGTGATTGTTATTATATTCTTATTTTAACACATGTTCATACACTAATGGAAGAATGTACATTCATATGATATTTATGGGGACATGTGTGTATATAAAGTAAAAATGTGGATGTTTTCTGAGGCCTCCAAAAACTTCTAAGAATTCTATCAAGGAAATAAGCATGGGTTTACATATTGGCAAAGGAAATGGAAATCTACTCCAGTATTCTTGCCTCAAAAATCCCATGGACAGAGGATCCTGGTGGGCTATAGTCCATGGGGTTACTTTACAGCTTTGCTTAGTATAATTGATGCCTACTGAACCATACATAATGTTCACAAATTGTTGAATTTTGACGATTTATCCACTTCTGAAACTATCAGCACAATCAAGATAATGAACATTCATCATCCCTAAAAGTTTCAACTTGTTTACTATAGTCTATTTTGTCGTCTTCCTATTCTTCAGTTCAGTTTAGTCGCTCAGTCGTGTCCGACTCTTTGTGACCCCATGAATTGCAGCACGCCAGGCCTCCCTGTCCATCACCAACTCTCGGAGTTCACTCAGACTCATGTCCATCGAGTCAGTGATGCCATCCAGCCATCTCATCCTCTGTCATCCCCTTCTCCTCCTGCCCTCAATCCCTCCCAGCATCAGAGTCTTTTCCAGTGAGTCAACTCTTCACATGAGGTGGCCAAAGTAATGGCGTTTCAGCTTTAGCATCAGTCCCTCCAAAGAAATCCCAGAGCTGATCTCCTTCAGAATGGACTGGTTGGATCTCCTTGCAGTCCAAGGGACTCTCAAGAGTCTTCTCCAACACCACAGTTCAAAAGCATCAACTCTTCCACAATCAGCTTTCTTCACAGTCCAACTCTCATATCCATACATGACCACAGGAAATACCGTACCATAGCCTTGACTAGATGGACTTTCATTGGCGAAGTAACATCCCTGCTTTTGAATATACTATCTAGGTTGGTCGTAACTATTCTTCCAAGGAGTAGGCGTCTTTTAATTTCATGGCTGCAATCACCATGTGCAGTGATATTGGAGCCTAAAAAAATAAAGTCTGACACTGCTTCCACTGTTTCCCCATCTATTTCCCATGAAGTGATGGGACCAGATGCCATGATCTTCGTTTTCTGAATGTTGAGCTTTAAGCCAACTTTTTCACTCTCCATTTTCACTTTCATCAAGAGGCTTTTTAGTTCTTCTTCATTTTCTGCCATAAGGGTGGTTTCATCTACATATCTGAGGTTATTGACATTTATCCCAGCAATCTTGATTCCAGCCAGTGCTTCTTCCAGCCCAGCGTTTCTCATGATGTACTCTGCCTAGAAGTTAAAAAAGCAGGGTGGCAATATACAGCCTTGACATAGTCCTTTTCCTATTTGGAAGCAGTCTGTTGTTCCATGTTCAGTCCTAACTGCTGCTTCCTGACCTGCATATAGGTTTCTCAAGAGGCAGCTCAGGTGGTCTGGTATTCCCATCTCTTTCAGAATTTTCCACAGTTTATTGTGATCCACACAGTCAAAGGCTTTGGCATAGTCAATAAAGCAAAAATAGATGTTTTTCTGGAATTCTCTTGCTTTTTTGATGATCCACCAGATGTTGGCAATTTGATCTCTGGTTCCTCTGCCTTTTCTAAAACCAGCTTGAACATCTGGAATTTCATGGTTCATGTATTGCTAAAGCCTGGCTTGGAGAATTTTGAGCATTACTTTACTAGCTTGTGAGATGAGTGCAATTGTGCAGTAGTTTGAGCATTGTTTGGCATTGCCTTTCTTTAGGATTGGAATGAAAACTGACCTTTTCCAGACCTGCGGCCATGGCTGAGTTTTCCAAATTTGCTGGTATATTGAGTGCAGCACTTTCACAGCATCATCTTTCAGGATTTGAAAGAGCTCAACTGGAATGCCATCACCCTCACTAGCTTTGTTTGTAGTGATGCTTTCTAAGGCCCACTTGACTTCACAGTCCAGGATGTCTGGCTCTAGGTGAGTGATCACACCATCGTGATTATCTGAGTCATGAAGATCTTTTTTGTTTAGGTCTTCTGTGTATTCTTGCCACCTCTTCTTAATATCTTCTGCTTCTGTTAGGTCCATACAATTTCTGACCTTTATCGAGCCCATCTTTGCATGAAATGTTCCCTTGGTATCTCCAATTTTCTTGAAGAGATCTCTAGTCTTTCCCATTCTGTTCTTTTCCTCTATTTCTTTGCATTGATCTCTGAGGAAGGCTTTCTTATCTCTTCTTGCTATTCTTTGGAACTCTGCATTCAGATGCTTTTATCTTTCCTTTTCTCCTTTGCTTTTCACTTCTCTTCTTTTCACAGCTATTTGTAAGGCCTCCCCAGACAGCCATTTTGCTTTTTTGTATTTCTTTTCCATGGGGATGGTCTTGATCCCTGTCTCCTGTACAATGTAACGAACCTCTGTCCATAGTTCATCAGGCACTCTATCTATCAGATCTAGGCCCTTAAATCTATTTCTCACTTCCACTGTATAATCATAAGGTATTTGATTTAGGTCATACCTGAATGGTCTAGCACTTTTCCCTACTTTCTTCAATTTACGTCTGAATTTGTTAATAAGGAGATCATGATCTGAGCCACAGTCAGCTCCTGGTCTTATTTTTCTGACTGTATAGAGCTTCTCCATCTTTGGCTGCAAAGAATATAATCAATCTGATTTCAGTGTTGACCATCTGGTGATGTCCATGTGTAGAGTCTTCTCTTGTGTTGCTGGTAGAGGGTGTTTGCTATGACCAGTGCATTTTCTTGGCAAAACTCTACTAGTCTTTGCCCTGCTTCATTCTGTATTCCAAGGCCAAATTTGCCTGTTACTCCAGGTGTTTCTTGACTTCCTACTTTTGCATTCCAGTCCCCTATAATGAAAAGGACATCTTTTTTGGCAGTTAGTTCTAAAACGTCTTGTAGGTCTTCATAGAACCGTTCAACTTCAGCTTACTCAGTGTTACTGGTTGGGGCATAGACTTGGATTAACATGATATTGAATGTTTTGCCTTGGAAACAAACAGAGATCATTCTGTCGTTTTTGAGACTGCATCCAAGTACTGCATTTGGGACTCTCTTGTTGACCACGAGGGCTATTCCATTTCTTCTGAGGGATTCCTGCCGGCAGTAGTAGACATAATGGTCATCTGAGTTAAATTCACCCATTCCAGTCCATTTTAGTTCGCTGATTCCTAGAGTGTCGATGTTCACTCTTGCCATCTCCTGTTTGACCACCAGCAATTTGCCTTGATTCATGACCTGACATTCCAGGTTCCTATGCAATATTGCTCTTTACAGCATCGGACCTTGCTTCTATCACCAGTCACATCCACAACTGGGTATTGTTTTTGCTTTGGCTGCATCCCTTCATTCTTTCTGGAGTTATTTCTCCACTAATCTCCAGTAGCATATTGGGCACCTACTGACCTGGGGAGTTCGTCTTTTAGTATCCTATCATTTTGCCTTTTCATACTGTTCATGGGGTTCTCAAGGCAAGAATAGTGAAGTGGTTTGCCATTCCCTTCTCCAGTGGACCACATTGTGTGAGACTTCTCCACCATGCCCGCCAATCTTGGGTGGCCCCACAGGACATGGATTAGTTTCATTGAGTTAGACAAGGCTGTGGTCCTAGTGTGATTAGATTGACTAGTTTTCTGTGATTATAGTTTCAGTGTGTCTGCCCTCTTGCAACACCTACCGTCTTACTTGGGTTTCTCTTACCTTGGACATGGGCTATCTCTTCATGGCTGCTCCAGCAAAGCACAGCTACTGCTCCTTACTTTGGATGAGGGGTATCTCCTTCCTATTCTTAGACAAGACTAAATGCATTTTAATGGTAAAAGAATGAGTAATCTAAATGCCAAAATGAAACACTAGATAAGTAAGTTTACCTTAGGTTTGGGTGGTAATACACTGAGCTGATTAAAGGTATGGGCTTTGGTGTTGCACATAAGGAAATAACAACCCACCCCAATATTCTTGCCTTGAGAATCCCATGGACAGAGGAGCCTGGCAGGCTACAGTCCATGGGGCCTCAAAGAGTCAGACAGAACTGGGCAACTAATACTTTCACTTTCACCCTGTTTCTCAGGGCTTGTATCACCTTGATAAGAACCAATCTCTCTGAGCCTCAATTTCTTTACCACTAAAACAGAAAAAATGTCTACTTCAGAGAATAAATGGCCTACAGTATTTATAGGACATAGTAGAGAATTCATTTTGGGACCTAGTTAGACCTCAATAAATGGTTGTTATTATTGGGTACCAAGAAGAAAATCATGTGCAGGATATTTAGTGGAAATATTTAATTGAAATTTAATAGGAAATGTTCATAATTAAGTGACGAAAGCAAGTTATTATTTAGAGAACCACCATATTTTAATTTTTAAAAACAATACATATATAGATTTATAGAGAAGAACATGTTTGTAGATATACCAATATGTTAACAATGAGTATCACTAATGATTTCTATTTTTTCAGTATTGTATATGTTCCACAATAAATAAATTTTTATTTTGGTAATCTGATAAAAAATATAGACACTTTGTATATTTTTAAAAAGTAAGTGTGAATTTCATTCATTCATTTAGTAGTCAGACATTTACTTAGTGTTTATTCCAGAATAAACATGGTGGGACACTGGAGTTAAAAAATAAAAATGAAAAAATACTTACTCTCAAGGGAGAAAAAGGCACTTATTACACCACAGTATTTTTTAAATATTTTCATTTAATTAATAGAATAGTTTGACTGAGAAGAATTAAGTGTCAGGTTGTAGGTCATAAAAAGTAGAGCCCTACTACACACAGGGTTTATTTTCCTACTTCTAAAACTATATATATGCCCTTTGTAAGAAGAACAACTTATCTGCATATATCTGTCTTACTTCTGAAAATTATTTTTATTTCTTTTTATTCTATTTTTATGAAGGCAAAAGGAGAAGGTTGCAGTAAGTGATGAGATGGTTACATGGCACTACTGACTCAATGGTCATAAATTTGAGCAAACTCCAGGAGGTAGTAGAAGACAGAGGAGCCTGTTGTGTTGCAGTCCATGGGCTCACAAAGAGTCAGACGTCGCGACCAAACAACAACAAAAATGTTACAACATCACTGTCTGTGTTACCTACCTTAAATTAGAAGCACTAATGAAAAGGAAATATGTCTATTTAATATTTTTGCATCATAAACAGCTGATAAATTAATGGCATATCATGTGAATAACTCAAAATAGAGAATTCCAAGCTTGTATTTCAGATTGGCTATAAAACAACCCAGGATTCTTCTCAAGCAATACTTGAGAAGTTAATTCACAGTTAACTCACACCAAATTCTTTCACTAAAATTAAAACCATTTCCAAATATGCTATTTCTTTGGTTTGAAAACCTCTCCTATTTAAAACAAAATTACCATTGGTCATAGGTACCAATAAACACGTACACTGATTAAACATAAAAACAATGAAAGTGAAATTAATGAAATGTGAAGGAATTTAAAATATTTAAAATAATCCCACATTTATATTAATAGTATTAAGAAAATGTATCTTTTATATTATAGAAAAATTATCTAACACAGATCTAAACTTGTTAGATCTTTAAATAGTTAACTATTTCAAACACAAAGGAACTCTAAGATTACTGAATTTGAGCCCCGCTGTGCTACCATCTTGATTTTAGCCATTGATCTGGTTAGAATGCCAGCTTCTCTTGCTTTCTGTGTTATGCTAAATTGCTAATGTCTGACAACAAGCAGCACTTTTCCAGGCTCAGACATTATGTTGATATGCTAATGATCCAAAATGAGGCCACTAGACATCAATTATATAAATGAGACTAGGAACAGGGCCAACACAGGTACATTCTACTAATTTGTTCATCTCTGTTGGCCATAAGCCAACTGCATGACAAGCAAATTGCCCCTAAAGACATCGGGGCATGAGTCCTTCGCTTCAGAGAAGGATTGTACTCTTCATACCTGTGTGATCTCTATCTGCCTAAGGACATTTTAATGAATCACACAATGACCTATTGAGAATACATCTGAAGGGTCAGTAAATTCACATACTGGGAAGAGTAAAAAGCACTAAAAAATATATAAGTAGAAAACAAACTATCTGAGACCAACATAAAACTAAAATCAAGTTTCTAAAGCACAATATAGGAAAAATGCAAAAGACAACATCATTCTTTTCTAATATTTCAAATTCTGGAAAAGTATAACTCCGTATCACTAACAGATTTAGTGTAACTGAGTTTAATCAGAACAATTAAACATTATCTAAGATCCTCACAATGTATTTTTACATATGATATACTAGCAACTTCAAGCCAAAATGTTTCCCATTAGGACACACCTTTGAATTTTTAATATAAATGAGCAGAGAAATCTAATTCTTTGAATATCATTTTAGGGCAAACATAAACACAATTAATGAATGGTATCTACAAACAGAAGATAAGCAATTAGCAAAGACATTACTTTGCCAACAAAAGTCCTTCTAGTCAAATATATAGTTTTTCCAGTAGTCATGTATGGATGTGAGAGCTGGACTGTAAAGAAAACTGAGAGCTGAAGAATTGATGCTTTTGAACTCTGGGGTTGGAGAAGACCCTTGAGAGTCCCTTGGACTGCAAGGAGATCCAATCAGTCCATCCTAAAGGAAAGCAGTCCTGAGTGTTCATTGGAAGGACTGATGTTGAAGTTGAAACTCCAATACTTAGGCCACCTGATGCCAAGAGCTGACTCATTTGAAAAGACTCTGATGCTGGGAAAGATTTAAGGCAGGAGGAGAAGGGGAATGACAGAGGAAGAGATGGTTGGATGGCATCACCGACTCAATGGACATGAGTTGTGGTAAACTCTGGGAGTTGATGATGGACAAGGAGGCCTGGCGTGCCTTGGTCTATGGAGTTGCAAAGAGTCGGACGTGACTGAGTGACTGAACTAAACTGAGCTGAGCTGAGACTATCTTGGAAATCACCTGATAGGGGTTTAAACGAAAGGATACAAAATTTCTACATGCTAATATCACATGGGGAAAACTCTATTCTAATAAGTTTTTGATATAGTAAAGAAATTATTATAATGGTTTGTTTATTTTTGGCTATTTTGACAGTCATTAAAGAGAGACACTATATGCAGAGTCAAGCCGTTTAGTAGAGCCTTCATGTCCTTTGTTCAGAAATGTCCAAGTCAGACCAGCTTACTTTTATAGCAGAAGGGGAAAACAAGAAAATGCAAGTGCTGATTTCAGCCCTCAGTGCCACAGAAACATTCAGTCTACAAACTGCAGCATCTGGATGGCCTAACAATCACCGATTCCAGACCAGGTAAGCATCAGGATGGAAGTTCTGAATGGAGACAAGTTGCTTCCCAAGAAGCAGGGATTAGGAAAGGAGAAGAGTCAAACAAATTTAACAGAATAGAACTTGCCTCACTGTGTTTTGGTTTGTATTCCTGCTTTGGTCTTCAGGCCTGAGTCTTGTGAAAGTTATAACTCTAACCTCAGCACTTCCCAGCTATAGTTCAGATATGTTCTGACTTTCCTGCTGACAAGCATCCTCCATCAGGCCCCACCACAAGCCCCCAGCATCCTGGGACCTCTTTCTTCTAAGACATAGTGGATTTGTTTTCCATTTGGAAGCTGTGCCTGCTCTTGACTGACACAGAGCTCCATCTTTACAGCACTTCAAGTTCTCTAATGCTTTCAAAAGATGATTATTTTAGAGAAAATTCTTAGTTATCAGACTGGTGTATTCACTTAACTCATATCATGGGTGGCTTTTCAGTGAAACAGAGAGAATAGCATTTTGATAGCCTACTTGCCAAAAGAGGGAAACATATGAGCCATCTCACATGAGACTATATCCCACAGTGGTTAAGAGTAAGAAGTGTGGCATGAAGACAATCTGCATTTGAGCCTTAGGTTACCACTTACTAGTTATGAGTTTTAGAGATGTAACCTCTTTATGCTTCAGATACTACCATCATCCACCTACAATTACAGTTGTGAAAATGTAATTTTAAAAATGTCTATAAAACTTTTAGTGTGCTGTCTGACTATAGTACATGCTATCTGTATGTCAGAAGTTGGTGTCACAAGTGGTGGTATTTACAGTCAGGAAGTTTCCTCCAGTGGATTCAGCAGGACTCTCAGCATATAAATGTCCCCTCTCATTGAGCAAGAAGCATCAGTGCTGCAATTCACCCTCTCTGCTATGGTAGATTAAAAATGTCAGCAAATTCTTGGCTACTCCTGACACTGTGAGATGAGTTTAATTATCTTCCTCAGAAAAAATTACCTGGCCTTACTGACTTGCTGGACAAACAGAGGGAAATAGAAGCAATGTTCTTGGACTTCCAAGGCTATATCAAAGCCTTAGAGTTTCCACCCTGGACCATTCTATGGAACTCCTGTTGCTAAGCTGTGAGAAAGCCCATGCAACTCACATTAAGAGGAACCAAAACACTCAGTTGACAGCCCTGGCTGAATTCAGATCCAGAGATCAGAACCAACTTTTCAGGCTTGTGAGTGAGCCATCTGAAGGGGCTCAGTCCTACAGCTTAGGCAAGCAGCCCCAATTGAAGCTACACAGAATAGAGACAAACTTTCCAGTTCAGTTCAGTTCAGTCACTCAGTCGTGTCCGGCTCTTTGTGACCCCATGAATTGCAGCACACCAGGCCTCCCTGTCCATCACCAACTCCTGGAGTTCACTCAGACTCACACCCATCAAGTCCGTGATGCCATCCAGCCATCTCATCCTCTGTCGTCCTCTTCTCCTCCTGCCCCCAATCCTCCCAGCATCAGAGTCTTTTCCAATGAGTCAACTCTTCACATGAGGTGGCCAAAGTACTGGAGTTTCAGCTTTAGCGTCACTCCTTCCAAAGAAATCCCAGGGTTGATCTCCTTTAGAATGGACTGGCTGGATCTCCTTGCAGTCCAAGGGACTCTCAAGAGTCTTCTCCAACACCACAGTTCAAAAGCAGCAATTCTTCGGTGCTCAGCCTTCTTCACAGTCCAGCTCTCACATCCATACATGACCACAGGAAAAACCATAGCCTTGACTAGACGGACCTTAGTTGGCAAAGTAATGTCTTTGAATATACTATCTCGGTTGGTCATAACTTTTCTTCCAGGGAGTAAGCATCTTTTAATTTCATGGCTGCAGTCACCATCTGCAGTGATTTTAGTTAAACCCTGCCAAAACTGTAGATGTGTGTAAGCAAAATAAATGACTATTATTTTAGGCTACTAAGTTTCGGGGTGGTCTGTGACACAGCAGTAGGTAACTGGAATGTTTGTCAGAGCAGTCTAGTCAGCAACGACATCAGAGTTCTGTTTATCAGTACCTAATTTATTTTGGTACAATGCTATGGTACAGCAGTGGCTGACGAAGGCATCACTGTTGATTCCATGAATTTGACTGTTCAGTAGCCACTATGCTGGACGTTCCTGCAACTCTGCTCAATCCTCTTTATAATTCTCGTTAGAGACTGAAGATCTGTCGAAAATGGTACAGGGGGTTAAACCCACTGTTCTGCCACCCTTCCTCAAAATCACACATGGTGAAGGTTCTGATGACGATCAGTGTGGCCTCCAAAACTGGGCCTACATTATTGACTATTAAAATTGTTCTAATGCTATTCTTCATGGTAATCATAAACAATATATAATAATCTATATTCTCAAAATGATACTCTCTTTCACACAATGAATTTTAAGTATGGAGAAATTGGTTTAAATTTATATATATATATATATATATATATACACACATACATATATATCAGATTTTAAAATGGCATCCTTAATCTGTATTCTCTGTGATCTATATGAAACACTTAATCTTGAACTTTTGTTGAAATTATATATATGCCATGGAGTATAATTAGAAATTTATACTGTAAATAAAACAGGTTTCAAAAGTCATTTTAGACTAGTGAAGGTATCATTGCAAGTAAAAATAATAATTAAAAATTAAAGAAAATAATTAGCATGACTTTTAGTTTTTAAAATCAGACAAATGTTTTACTAATAGTTATAAAAACTGGAATAGTACTTGCCATTAGACCCAAACAAATGTGTCTATTTCACTGATTTCAGCTTGTCAGGTAATTTTCAAAGAAAATCAAATATTTTTCAATGTACAAAGCAAGATCCAAAAAGACTAATTTCCACTACTTATGTATAAAATTGCACATATAAAACACATATTGTTCTTGTTGTTCAGTCACTCAGTCATATCCATGCAACCACATGGACTGCAGTACTCCAGGCCTCCCTATCCTTCACCATCGTCTGGAACCTACTCAAACTCATGTCCATTGGGTCAGTGGTGCCCCCTTTGTTGTCCCCTTCTCCTACTGCCTTCAATCTACCCCAGCATCAGGGACTTTTTAAATGACTCAGCTCTTCATATCAGGTGGCCACAGTACTGGAGTTTCAGCTTAAGTGTCAGTCCTTCCAATGAATATTCAGAACTGATTTCCTTTAGGATTGACTGGTTGGATCTCCTTGCAGTCCAAGGGACTCTCAAGAGTCTTCTTCAACACCACAGTTCAAAAGCATCAATCCTTCGGTGCTCAGCTTTCTTTATGGTCCAACTCTCACATTTATACACGACTGGAAAAACCACAGCTTTGACTGTGTAGACCTTTGTCAGCAAAGTAATGAATCTGCTGTCTAGGTTTGTCCTAGCTTTTCTTCTGCAAGAAACAAGCATCTTAATTTCATGGCTGCAGTCACCATCTGTAGTGATTCTGGAGCCTAAGAAAATTAAGTCTGCCGCTGTTCCCATTATTTCCCCATCTATTTGCCATGAAGTAATGGGACTGGGAGAAGAAGGGGATGACAGAGGATGAGATGGCTAGATGGCATCACTGACTCGATGGACAGGAGTTTGGGTGAACTCTGGGAGTTGGTGATGGATAGGGAGGCCTGGTGTGCTGCAATTCATGGGGTCGCAAAGAGTCGAACACGACTGAGCGACTGAACTGAACTTAACTGAACTGAATGGGACCAGATGCCATGATCTTTATTTTTTGAATGTTGACTTTTAAGCCAGTTTTTTTTTTTTTACTCACCTCTTTCATCTTTATCAAGAGACTTAGTTCCTCCTCGCTTTTTGCCATAAGGGTGGTGTCATCAGCCTAACTGAAGTTATTGATATTTCTCCCGGCAATCTTGATTCCAGCTTGTGCTTCATCCAGCCTGCATTTTGCATGATACACACTGCATATAAGTTATATAAGCAGGGTGAATGATATACCATCTTGACATATTCCTTTCTCAATTTTGAACCAGTCTGTTGTTCCATGACTGGTTCTAACTGTTGCTTCTTGGCCTGAACACAGGTTTCTCAGGAGGCAGGTGAGGTGGTCTGGCATTCCCATCTCTTCAAGAATTCTCCACAGTTTGTGTGATCCATACAGCCAAAGGTTTTAGCATAGTCAATGAAGCAGCAAATGTGAAAGTGAAAGTCCGACTCTTTGTGACCCCATAGACTGTACCCTGTCAAGCTCCTCTGTTCATGAAATTCTCCAAGCAAGAATACTGGTATGGACAGTCAGTCATTCCCTTTTCCAGGGGATCTTCCCGACCCAGGGATCAAACCCAGGTCTCCCTCATTGCAGGTGGATTCTTTACTATATGAGCCAGCAGGGAAGCTCAAGTATTCTGGAGTAGGTAGACTATCCCTTCTCCTGAGGATCTTCCAAACTCAGGTATCTAACTGGGCTCTCCTACATCACAGACAGATTCTTTACCAGCTGTGCTACCAGGGAAGCCCCAGTGAAGAAGCAGTAGATGTTTCTTTCTGATATTCTCTTATTTTTCCTATGATCCAATGGATGTTGGCAATTTGATCTCTGGTTCCTCTGCCTTTTGTAAATCCAGCTTGAACATCTCAAAGTTCTCAGTTCACATACTTTTGAAACCTAGTTTAGAGAATGTTGGGCATTACTTTGATAGCATGTGAAATGACTGCAATTGTGCAATAGTCTGAACATTCTTTGGCATAGCCCTTCTTTTGGATTGGAATGAAAACTAACCTTCTCCAGTCCTGAGGTCACTGCTGAGTTTTCCAAATTTGCTGGCATATTGGGTACAGTACTTTAACAGCAACATCTTTTAGGATTTGAAATAGTTCAGCTGGAATTTCATCACCTCCACTAGTTTTGTTCATAGTGTTGTTTCCTAAGGCTCACTTGACTTCTCATTCTAAGCTATCTGTCTCTAGTTGAGTGATCACACCACTGTGGCTGTCTGGGTCATGAAGATCTTTTCTGTATAGTTCTTCTATATATTCTTGCCACCTCTTCTTAACATCTTCTGCTTCTGTTAGGTTCATGCCTTTTCTGTCCTTTATTGTGCCTATCTTTGCATGAAATGTTTTCTTGGTATCTCTAATTTTCTTGAAGTGATCTTTCCCATTCTATTGTTTTTCTCTTTTTCTGTGCATTCTTCACTTAGGATGGCTTTCTTATCTCTCCTTGCTATTCTTTGGAACTCTCCTTTCAAATGGGTATATCTTTCCTTTCCTCCTTTGCCTTTTGCTTCTCTTCTTTTCTCAGTTATTTGTAAGGCCTCCTCAGACAACCATTTTGCCTTTTTGTATTTCTTTTTCTTGGGGATGGTTTTGATAACCACTTCCTGTACAGTGTTACAAACCGCCATCCATAGTTCTCCAGGTATGCATTCATATAATTGCCAAGCATAGTACAGTGCTTGTTTAGTTATCTTACATAGATACTCTTATCTTCACTAGAAGGGGATGATGTTCTACAATTTTAGAAGAGAAATGCTAGCCTGAGAGCCATGGGATTATATTATTACTAATATATTAATTTCATTAATCGACACAATTACGAAGTAGTGTTAGCACATCAGTGAGGATCAAAGAATAGTGATAGGTAAGTCTGCTGTAGGGATGGAAGCTTGTGCACTCAGAACTCAACAGAAATGGCTTTCAGGGATGTAACTGTGGTGTCTATTCTAAAGCATTAATTTTAAGATTCATTTTGTTTTATTGTTCATAGCTCTATTATTCAGAGTGGCATATTTAGTAACCAATTAATTCTTACACTGACAAATCTTAATATACTCCTGGAAGCAAGGGCATCAGATTGGAGGAGCCCCAACTATGATTCCTCCACGGCAGGATAATCCCCAGCTGATGATGTATAAAATAGCTGGGAGGTTTCAAAGTCTCAGACTGGTGTCCTGAAAGCCAAATGCAGTCAGTCAAAGTGTTTTCCTTGATAATGACAGTACACAGGATATTTCAAAATAATTGAATTTGTATACCTTTAGAAGTGGCCTGTTGGAGAAGGCAATGGCACCCCACTCCAGTACTCTTGCCTGGAAAATCCCATGGACGGAGGAGCCTGGTGGGCTGTAGTCCATGGGGTCACTAAGAGTCGGACACGACTGAGCAACTTCGCTTTCACTTTTCACTTTCATGCATCGGAGAAGGAAATGGCAACCCACTCCAGTATTCTTGCCTGGAGAATCCCAGGGATGGGGGAGCTTGGCGGGCTGCCTTCTATGGGGTCGCACAGAGTCGGACATGACTGAAACGACTTAGCAGCAGCAGCAGCAGAAGTGGCCTGTAATCTCCAGTTTTGTCTTCCTCCATCACTACCTAATTTATTAACAAAAGTTCTTTTTATTCATTGGTGGGCTTTGCTTGGCTCCCAAAGGCATATGAGTTTAAAACTACTGAGCTATACTTGTTGTTCCTATTATCTATAAGTATTTGTTTGATATGATGTAGAACATATACACACAAGCACACATATATATTGTAAGTTAGCCTGTGCACAAAGTACATGCTCTACATATTCGAAGAGAGGGAAAAAAATCAAAATAGTTAAGTGGAATTTGTTTCCCTATTCTAATAACGGACCTGGTCATTTGAATTCCTTAATATCCAATCTTAACAAAATGCTAATAATGCTTTATAAGCAGTAGTATAATACCCTGAATCAACTGAACTCTAATTTTACTAAAAAAAAAATAATCTAATAGGAATGAGAGGTAATAATATGTATAGCACATCTTATAAATGGCATCCAAGACAAAACAAAATTACAATTATCTTCATTTCATGACGCAATAATTGTTGCCAGGAAAAGAAAATAAGGATGTGACAGCTTAAAAGTCTATCAACTGAAAATGTGTAATGATTGCTGCTAAGAAATTGCATAACACATATTCCATTCACCTTCCCAAACAAACAACAGACTGAGCTTCAGATGTGTTGCCAGACTATTAGAGAATTATTCTTTGTTTTTATTTATTTAAATCTAGTGGAATTCAGTGGCAAACATTCATCTTCTATTTCTGTATAATATCAGTGCAGCTTTTTAGTTAAAAACAAAATTTAAAAGGAAGAGAAAACACATTCATATTTGCTAGGTTTAGGTGAACTAACTATGCATTGTAAAATAAAAACAGAGGCAAAATGTGCCTTTTTAGTACATTAATTATGATCTATTATTTCCTTTATGTTTAGAACACACGAGGGAAAAATAACATTTGTACCCATAGGTATACTAATGAGATTAGACATGAAGCTTTTGAAATAAACCTCAAACAGCTATTACCAAGCCTTATTACTGTTTAGTAGCTTCGATCACACAGTCATTTAGTCACAAATCTGTGGCTATAGACCAAATCCATACAGACTTTTAAAAGGACATAAACACCTCAAGGGACAAAAAAAAAAAAAAAAAAAAGATGTCTGCAAAACCTTCCTTGAGTGGGAGTTCAACTACTTCCCGTGGCAGTTTGCACACGCTTTCCAGCATGAATTTCACTTATTTAAACAGGTGAAAGCAATTAGATTTTTAAATGATTGTATTGTCAGTCGGTCTGCACTCTGACAGAAGAATTCATACTGACTGTAAAAACCCTAAAACTCATAAAAATAGGAATTTGGGGAAAAATGATTAGTAGCACATTTCTAAATTCACACACACACACAGAGGGAGAGAGAGAAAGAGAAATTAAATATATTCATTTTGTGTGTGTGTTATATCAAATAACCATGGAATACAAATACAGAACTTTTTTTTTTTTTGGAAATAAGGTATGAGAAGTACCAAGCACTTTCTATAGGGACATTCTGATACTACATTAAAAACAGGAAATGTACACAAATAGTTGCTATCAACTGTATCATGCTATAGCCTATTGTAAAAATTAGATTGAAACAACTTAAAATCTCAGTAAACGGCTATTATCAGACCAGGTCTGACAATAGCCTTTTAGAGATCTAAAGAGATTAATATTCTCTAAACACAGAAGTCATTTCAATGTAAAAATTATACAATGAAAACTGCAGAGCTTTAATTTCTGAAAAGCCCAGCTAATTATATATTCCATGGCTCTCAGACTTCCTTACCAATAGTGGTACTCAGTGAATATATAAATGTGGTATAAAAGTCTGTATGATTTGGTCACTCAGTGATACTCAGTGAAATATAAATAATGAAATTTCTATTTCACATTTTGTATTAGAATAAACACTCGAGTCATTTTGAGCCTAACAGAAATTCACTGTGTATATTCTATAATCTACTTTTTCTAAAACTAAGGTTTTGATATATGATTAATTAGGCTGAAATAATAAAATAGGTTTTGGCTGTATTTAATTAAACTTACCATTTTTAAAAAAGAATGAATCCAATTATACTAAGATCACCTCTTATGAAATGTCTGAGATGACCAAATGAAATATACAATGTTTTTAAAGGAAAAGTTAGATTTGGTTTGTTAAACTGTATTTTTAAAACACATGTTATGCTGTTTTGTATGACAGCCTGCAGAAAGAAAAGAAAATAGAAGTGGATCCTAGCTATGTTCATATTAATTACATGATACAGCATGATTAGATGAGAGTAATTAGTGTATGCTGAAGTAAACTGAGTTTGAAAGCTTACTCAACATTATTAAGCACCCTTTTGGAAAGTAGTAAATAGCTTAATTTAATTTGTGCTGGTTAAAGCACACAGACTTCCAAAAAACAAGATAGTACTGAATTTACTCTTTTACCCAAATCATATTAATAAATGCAGAGGAAGAGATGTCCGAATTATAGTAGCCAAAGATTATGTGCTTGATTTAACTTTTTTTCACCATTAATATTCATCACAGACTGACTTAGTCTTATCAAAATCATCAATGCTCATGTGATTTTTGCCTATGGTCTTAAAAAACTAGACAAGACTGTTGCAAAACCCAAATGTCCTAAAAAGCTACTCAACTTTACACGTAAAAGAAGATTATGTGAAAACAAAATGTGAGCTATCTGTAAAATATAGCTAAGAAATTTAATCCAAAAGAATTAAAGCAGGGAAGTATTTTACCTATTAAATAAAAGTGAGATTTTCTGTAAGTAAGACTAATGATAAACTATATATCTACAGTTCAATTGAATATAAACAACCATGTGTTGTCCATTAGAGAGACATTCACTCAGGGTTATTTTCCTAGCTATGGTGATGAATTTGCACCAATCCATCTACACAGTCTCACCCAGTTCTCCTTGTCACCAACTGCACACATTTGCCAGCCAGCTGGCTGGGGTGAGGGGCATATCCTATGCCACATTACAAAGAGAATTTTGCTGGCCTGCACCAGGATGAAACCCATGACCTCTCCTTCATTAACAATATGGACAGCCACGTGAGCTAACTGGTCACTGATTAAAATAAATGTATACTTTGCAGACCAGAAACACTAGCACCAAACTTCAATGTATTGATATGAGAAATATTTATTTTTGCATTCTCAAATAAAATTTCTCATTTCTGTTATGAGAACAAATGTCATGAAACTAAATGCTGCAGTCATTACAACAAAATCACTATAAAATTGAAAGGGAAAATAAGCACCAAAAAGACATTAAGTACTTAAGGCTAACTCAACCAAGGTTAATTCCACTAGTTAAAAGTCAACTTTAAATCAAAATGTCTCTTAAGAGGAAGGATCCAAATTAAATGAACTTCTAACAAAATACTCTTAATGAAAATGATCAAAGACATACGAGTAAGTATCCCTTATAAGCAGGAATAATAAATCTACCCCTTAACAATCACGAGTTTATGTCTTTCTCTTATTGTTGCCTTAAATTTTACTTTTGAAACACATGGGCTTCCCTGATAGCTCAGTTGGGAAAGAATCTGCCTACAACGCAGGAGACCCTGGTTCCATTCCTGGGTTGGGAAGATCCCCTGGAGAAGAGATAGGTTACCCACTCCAGTGTTCTTGGTCTTCCCTGGTGGCTCAGATAGTAAAGAATTCGCCCGCAATGCAGGAGATCTGGATTGGGCAGAGCCCCTGGAGAAGGGATCTGGCCTGGAAAATTCCATGGATTGTATAATCCATGGGGTCACAAAGAGTCGGACACGACTGAGCAACTTTCACTTTCACATACATATATACACACACATACACATCAACGACAGGGGAAGGGACATGAAAGAAAGCAACTTCTAACCAAGAGGATATATTATGATATTATTATAAGCATTATTAACATATAACCTTAAAAAAGATCAAGTAAGAATAAAATATGTAACATGGAAAAACCGGACAGTCATAATTTAGTCAACTCTTACGTTATTTCCTTATTAACACTAGAAATAATTTATTTAGTTGGCATCTCCTCTTGGATATACATCTTTGTGTTTGTCTTCTTTCATTTTTAGTCACATCCTTTTGAAAGGTGAGCACAGAAAAGGATACAACGTTGTCTATTTACTTTGTTGAAACATTATAATTTTAATTCATTTACATTTTAAGGCACTCACATTATGTCACTGACGCATCTTTCCCCTCATAAGGTTAAAACTAAGCATGTCTACTATTTTATAAGTCATCCAAAAACCTATACCTAGTTCTTCCCACTCAATCCATTTATTCATAAACCTGTGCTTCCGTAACAACTGTAAGCACTTATAGCAAGGTTTATATTTAATCACAATTATTTCTTAAAATATCTTATCTTCTGTACTTCTAAAATGTGCATGCTAGCTCAATTGTGTCCAGTTCCTTGAGACAGCATGGACTGTAGCCCTCCAGGCTCCTCTGGCCATGGGAGACTCTCCAGGTAAGAATACTGGAGTGGGTTGCTATTTCTTCCTCCAAGGGATTTTTCCAACCCAAGGACTGAACCTGTGTCTCCTGCATTGGTAAGTGGACTCTTTACCACTGAGCCACCTGGGAATTCCATTTCTAAAACAGGGACATGTCTTAATTCAGTTTTGCGTTTTTAGCAATAGGCTAAGTGCTTTATATGGCCTTCTCTTGTAGCTCAGTTGGTAAAGAATCAGCCTGCAATGCAGGAGACCCGGGTTCAGTTCCTAGGCTGGGAAGATCCCCTGGAGAAGGAAATGGCAATCCACTCCAGTATTCTTGCCTGGAGAATCCCATGGACAGAGGAACCTGGCAGGCTACAGTCCATAGGGTCTCAAAAGTCGGACACAACTTAGCAACTAAACCACTACCACCACCAAGTGCTTTACATATAAAAGAAGATGCTTAATAAGTGAACACTGGATAGAAAAAAAAAAAGGTGAATGAATTTCTATTAAATTTTACTTTCTTTTGGCCTATGACCCTCTTGATATCTGCCTGAATAAGGATTATTTTAACTCTGCCATCCAACCTTACATTGTCCTTAAATTTGATAGTTAGGTCTTCTACACTTTTCTCAAAGTCAGTGACAAATGTTGAAAATGATAGCATCTCTAGCATGTCAATCACGGACCTTGGTTTTAGCTGTCATCCATCAATTAACAAGTAATCCTTGAATGTGATCATCCAGGCAGCTACACTCCATTTAGTTCTACAGCATATTTTTCTCTAACTTGTCCACACAAATACTTTCACTTTGTCAAAAGATCTGCTATAATCAGGATTGATTATATTCACAGCTTTCACTAAGTATTCTATCAAAAAAGAAAACAAGTTTGGTTTTAAATAGCATACTATTAGTGAAAAACACATGGTTTTTAGTAATACAAGCACTTTTAAAGGTTCACACACTTTTGACTTATTTAAGAAAATCACAGGACCAATGTGGACAATTCTACGAATATCCAGCTTCTCACTCTAACCATGTAAACTCTTCCTGTTCTTGATATCTCAAGTATTATCCATTTTAGTTTTTTGATAAGCATGAGCTGTTTCAGTACTTGCATTCTACATGACCCTAGACACTAAAGTATTCTCTAAGTATTCTCTCTCACTTGAAGAGTTCCTCTGTAATCTGTTTTTTTCTATCCTTTGCAAGTTGCTCTCCTTAAAAGAGAAGAAGCAAAATAGGACTTGAGCTCTACTATCTTACCATAATCTTTTAACATCTCACCATTTATTCTAAATGATAAATTTATGCATTGTTCTTTCAGTTTGAACAGTGCTCCAAAAAGATCTAACAATTTTAATTTCCTTGACATTTTTGTAAGCCTTACATCAATCTCAAGTTTATCTTCTCTGATATTTTCTCATGGTTATGACCTAATTTTCTATTAAACATTTACTCTAAGTTCATAGGTTTTTTTCTATTTGTTTTTTTTTTTTTTTTAATTTATACTCTGTTCATCCCACCCCACAGGTCATCATAGTTTTATCATATCAATATTGTTAGAATTTTAAGGTTCCCTTTTAGGATTTTTAGCTATAGAGTCACTTAAATCTTTAGGTATTCTAACTAAAAAACTAATAAATGACTTATAAGTATTATTTGCATTACATGGCCCTTTCTGGGTTACCTTTCAATCTTCATCAAGAGCTAGCAATCCAGTCTTAGAAAAAAAGCATTCCATAAGCAACTCAGATGCTTTTTTTGAGTGGGCTTTTACTTTTTCATCATACTTTGTAAACATTTTTAATAATATTTAAAATATTTTGAATTAATGATAATGTCAAATATAATAAGAAAAGATCCTTAGATGTCATGAAATGTTAAATTTGCTGAATTGTGCAAATGCACACTGACTGTTATTTTTAAAACTGTAACCAAAATGTCTATGAAAAAAACAAATTCTTTTCAACTCTCTTGCTTCTAAAAGTTGTTTTTTTATTCCCACTGAAATAATTCTTTTATAATATGAGCACTCTTAGGTATAGAACTATTACTATTATTATTGGCTGAATAATTTATATTTGAAGTCTACTTTCCCTAAGGCACACAATCTGCTTCTAACCATAACCAGGATTTTTTTCCTTGACCATTTCAAACTTTATTTTAATATGGGAACTATCTCAAACATTCTTTTTCCTTTTATAGTGTCAACCATCCTTCTATTCTCATTAGAAAGAATTTAGTCCATTGAGGCATTTTCCTATATGTTTTTCTCTACGTTCTTACAAAGACCTGAAATCAATTCTTAATTATCCTAGGCAAATTGTGCTTTCAACTTCGTATTGACATTTAACACCAAATATAATTTGTTATATAGTTTGATCATGATTTGAGTACTGTTCCTAATGTTTATTCATATTTCCCTAACATTTCTCTGATGGGAGATCCTTTGAAACCAAACCAATGCTCTGTCCATAGGAAGAGAAAAGCCTCTGAAGAGAGAGGAAGGAGGGGCAACTCTATCTGAACTGATAATGATGGTGCCCTTCTCCAACAAGGTGTGCCTGACATTAAAAGACTAAACAAATTCAAAAATTACCAGCACCTCCTAATAAATCTAGAGTAGATTTTCACTGCTCAGTTTTGAGAGCACAGAGAATATGGAATCCTTTCTTCATAGAACACCAACTATTACCCAAAGCCAAATTAAAATGACTTTTGAATGGTTTGCAAATGACACATTATTCTGCTTGTCACTACTAGTTTGGAAAATTAAGAGATGGTTATATTCTTTATATCTTAATCTATACAGTAAATATTGTGGTAACTTCCCAATATCAATTTTCATTTTCCTGATAACTGATATTTTGACCTAAATATGGCACTACTTATAACTTTTTTGGTTATGGGCATTAAAAAACCTAATTTATGGTTTAAGGAAGAAGGAATTTTATTTTCACATAATAGGAAATTCAGAAGTAGTTGAGTGAGTTTGATTTAGTGACTCAATAAGTCACGAAGGCTTTACAGAATTGGATGTATCCTATCGACAGTTTTCCTCACAATCAAAAGATGGCTGCCAGGAGAAATCAAGGCAACATGCTTCTTTCTTTTCTTTTTTTTCATTGAACGGGGTAGAAAGGAAGGAGAAAGGGTGAGAAGGTAGGAGTGAAATAGAAGAAAGTGGGGAGGGAGGCACATTTCTTGTCACTTTCTCTTAAAAGAAAGAGCATTCCTAGTTGCCTCCAGCCAACCTCTCATTTATCACTGACAAATCTGGGACAAATGACAATTTCTTAACCAGCTATACGCAAGAAGAATGAAACTACCCTTAAATGTTAATCAGTCAAACTGCACTGCTGCTACTCAGAATATCTGGTGGAATAGATATTGAAAAACAAATATGTTCAGGGTAGATATCATAGATATAGACCTTATAAAAATCAATGTATTTGGAAACTAATTCCTATGGGTGCCATATGACCCAGTTCTGTTCACTGACACTGGAGAAGCCATTTATTGGAGACCTCCAAGACAAAAGCTCTGTAATTTCTGAAAAAGCTATAGAAACTGTTAGGGGAAGCACAGTGACTGAAACTGCGCACCCTGGCCAGGCACCATAGTAACAATTTGCATGAGTTGTTTTATGACAGCAGGTCCTGGTAAGGAACACGGAACTAACAAGCCACCATCAACCGAAAGAGTTCAGGAAAGGTCAAAAGGAGACGCCACATGTTTGACCACCTCCCAGAATCCTCTCTGGCATCCATCTTGGCTGAACAAGGCCTGCACCACCAGGAAGGACTCTGATTCACAATGATTGGCTAAAGACAACCCAAAAATTAATCCCATCACCATCACTGCAAGCCATGTAGCAAAGCTGTTCTCCTGGGTTCCCTTACCCTACTGCTCTCCACCCGGGTGCCCTTTCCCAATAAAATCTCTTGCCTTATCAGCACATGTGTCTCCTCGGACAATTCATTTCCAAGTGTTAGACAAGAGCCCAGTTTCGGGCCCTGGAAGGGGTCCCCCTTCCTGCAACAAAACCAATCCTTATTTCTCTTCTAAGATGTGTCTAGAGAATTGTGTAGTCCTTTGAGTGAAGAGAAAGTGGATATGGTAGACAAAGGAGACAGAAGCTTAATGACATCACTGAACTAATAAAGCAAACCAATCTTAACACTCAAACTAATTTTTAATTTCCAGTTAGTTAAAACAATCAATCCCCATTTCTATTTTTTAGCCATTTGAAGTGGATTTCCTAAATCGCAGAAATTTATCCCCAGGTGATAGTAATAGTACTGAAAGTCATTCAGTCGTGTCCGACTCTTGCAACCCCATGGACTGTAGCCCGCTAGGTTCCTCTGTCCATGGGATTCTCCAGGCAAGAATACTGGAGTGGGTTGCCATGATAGCAGTCTGCAATTATTTAATGTAGGAGCAGTATGTTTTCAAGACAAAATGCTACTTTGAACAACCTAAGCACCACAAATATATGCAATCACATGTATTACGATGATAAATTCCAGCATATGAGACTCCAGCCTTACAGTCTTACAACGGTTTTCAAATAACCAAGAAGAAACCTAAAAGTTAGTCAAGTTACTAGAAAAAAGGCAATAATCTGAATAGTACATTTGTACTTCTTTCAAGAAATTCTGTTCTCTAAGACTGGAGGCTTCTTAATTCTGATTCTTCTCTTATCCACAACTGGTTGAAATATGTTCTTCATGGGCAAAAATTAACCTCTCCCCATATCACACAGATCAGAGGCCTTAAGCTGAGGAAAATGTTTGAGTGAACACTATGGACTGGCCCCATTTTCCTTTGTTTCTAGATGGGTAATCTTTCATTCAATCATGAATATAATTTAATAAATCTATGACTATATTATGTCAACAAGTGTCCTGTTATTTTCAATCACAACTATCATTATTCAGCTTTGACAAAAATATTAGAAGGATGCATCTGTTTTATTAGTTGAATTGATAAAAATATTTATCTATTACTCTCACTGACTCCATTTAAGAAATCTGCAATAACATGTGGTGCTCACAAAGCTTTCCTTGATTTTGAACCCAAGCTTTAAAGCTTGCCAATATTTACACATATGATGCTTGCATTAATAGCAACCGGCAATCATTCCTTGCTTTCTAACTGAGTAGGTGTTATTTCCTGGAAATATTTCTTAGAGGTGCTATTTCCTGGAGTCCTCATTTAATTTCTCAATTGTACATTTTCAAGTTTAGCCACACAGAGGCCACTTTCTTGCCTTACCATCTGGCCTGACCCTGAATTAACAGAATGTCCTTTATGTCATGTAGTTTATAACAAGATGATTAGTCATTTCATAAAATTATTTCCCAGATTACTCACTCAGTCAACCTATGTAGCACACAAAATTGATGGTATGCAAATACATGTTAAGATTAAAATCAGTTACTTAACTGGAACTGGAAGCTACTTCAAGTGCTAGAAGATGTATTTTATTGATTTATTTACAGATTAATTTATTTACTGCTACGAGAGAGTAAGGGTACTTTTTGTGCTTTGCTGCTGCTAAGTCACTTCAGTTGTGTCCTACTCTGTGCGACCCCAGAGACAGCAGCCCACCAGGCTCCCTTGTCCCTGAGATTCTCCAGGCAAGAACAATGGAGTGGGTTGCCATTTCCTTCTCCAATGCATGAAAGTGAAAAGGGAAAGTGAAGTTGATCAGTCGTGTCCAACTCCTAGAGACCCCACGGACTGCAGCCTACCAGGCTCCTCCATCCATGGGATTTTCCAGGCAAGAGTACTGGAGTGGGGTGCCATTGCCTTCTCCATTTTATGCTTTGGGGTTTCTTAAAGGGGGAAAGCCATTTAGTCCAATAAAAGTCAATGGAGGCTCTTGATTAGGTAATGATTGTGATAAAGATAACAATGGGATTAACTGATTAATTTAAAATGATAGCAAGAAATAATGTCAGAAATCCATCAATTGAGGACAGAAGTAGTTTTAACAGAGTTAAATATCACTTGAGGATTTTGGCACCTGAAGGACTAAGATATAAAACAATTATCCATATTAAATTAGTGGCTAAGTGAGAGAAGCAGAGAGTCCAGGAGAATAGGAGAACAGATCTTTAAAGGGCATTTTTTTCAGGGTACAGAGGTACCATTATCACAGGTGTAAGAAATAATGCTATTCACCACTTGCCCCAACTAGATTTGGCCATCACCTTCAACAGGCTACAGAGTTTGCTCCATACAGATAAACAAAGTTTAGTTTATTTCCCAGATGATACACATGATCAAAAGTTAGTGATTTTTTTTTAATGACATAAATGACTTGCTACAAATAATCAGCTCTGCGGCATGTTTTAGTTCACCAGAAGTCCTAATGCAGTCTTCATTACATTCCAAAAGAATCTCATCTGAGCCATAGAAAGGAAAAGTCTTCAGAGAAATAACTCTGACCTAAGTGTATTATTAAAAATATGAATTCTTTATTTCCGCTCCTGCAGAACAAAGGTAAACACCACACATATGGTTACTGGATATTCTGGTACCTTTATAGAACAGGCCCTAAGCCTAAAAGCCCAAAGTAGCTCAGCCTCCCCATGGGATAGGTAAATCAAAGTGAGAGTTAAGTTTGATCTCATTCCAGACTTGAACCACCTATGGTGGCCAAACTAACCTGGTACTTGTGGACTCCACAGAGGGGCCCACACAGGTCAGGCTAAATGCTCAGCTCCCCAGTAGTTTGGCTTGTTTCTGAAAGAGTGCCTATTATTTTTATTTCCCTAAATCCTAGAAGGGGAGGGAGCACTGCTTCTGAGGACAAAAAAGTATTTTTTCACCAGTGTAATACTCAAAAACATAGAGAATAAAAGTTAGAAGGTTACTTACAGATATATCATGTCTTATAAAATAATTATAGATGGGTGACTTATTCATTTTCCTAAAGAATACAATTCAGAATTTCAAAGACTGATAGGGAAAGCAATAATCATATTCATTTATTTACATATATGAAAATAATTGTAACTTCAATTAAATAAAAAATATAAAAACTATGATTATACATAGTCTCTCCTCAACATATGCTTTTTCAAAATATCCCATGTTAAAAAAATAACTATGAGATATCATTTGCATATTTTTTATGAATATGCAATTTCAGAACTTTTCATGGATTAAAAACAACTGAGCAGGTATTCAGGGAGATTTTTAACTCCTTTAAAAAACATATAATACAGAGGAGGAAATAGAAGAAATGGAGCATTTAGAAACCTGGATTTGAAGAGAATAAAAGAGAATAGGGATATTACCCACAGGATCCAGGGAGACCATTGTTTTTAAGACGAGAGCAATTTAAGCTTATTTGTTCCCTGTGACAGTCTGAGAGGGGCATGGGAAGGAAGCAGTCTTGGTAGGTGCTGCTTCACTGATACTGGCATTTTGCCAACCAGTATAGCGAAAGGATGAATGAGAACAGGGAGTCAATATGAAAGAAAGGATATGCAGTGGAAGTAGGAAGTGAAAGATTTGGTGAGATATGGCAATGGTCAGAAAGTGAAATACTGGATTTTTGACTTGGAAAGTGAAACTGTTTCAGATAACGTCAAAGTTTAAAATGTGGACAATAGGAGTGGGTTGCTACAGCAGAGCAAAGATCAAGACTATGTGGACTAGTCAAGAGACAGTGGAGCTACTGTGTGAGACAGGTCACATACATCAACTCAAAAATCACTCAGTGTAATACTGTAAACCAACTACCGTTCAGTTTAAGAAAATAAGTTTTTAAAAAATCACCAAATATGATGATGAGATACGTTGTGGAGAGGAAAACTCTACACTCTTGTGACTCTGAGATGTGGAATAGGGAGGAAGAGTTCTGTACCAAGTTATTCACTGAATGTGAGCCATGACCACCAGATCAGCAGATGACACTGGAGAGGAAAGGTACAATGTGATACAGTCGAATGACCCAAGCCTTCAAGGAGTGGGTCTCATAAAATGAGTTATCTCTTTAAAAGAAAGTTTCAGAAGTAGCCTGATCACTTGTGAGGTCTTTCTAAAGAAAGTGCCAAAGCTTTCCTAAATCTTTTTAATACTGTAGTACAGCTGATTTGCAATGTTGTTATTAGTTTCAAGCAAAGTGATCACTGCGTGATCAAGAAAAAAAATAAAGCATGGGTATAATTTTATGAATATTTTCAACACAATTAAGTAAGCTGTAAAGGATAACCCATACCAGCTCTCTAGACAAGGACTGTATCTATCAACACAAGAAGAGTCCTTATTGCTTTTCATAAATCCTTTAAAAAATGGACTGGATATTTGAGGATATACTTCATCAAAGAGAGAAATAAACATTTGAAAGATGCTAAATATAATTAATTATTAAGAAACTGAAAATTAAAACTGCAGTGAGAAACTATTACACACCTATTTAAATAGCTTAAATTAAATACAAATCATGCCAAGTTTTAGCAAGGGTTAGAGTAACTTGAATTCCCATCCAATGCTGGTAGGAATGCAAAACTGTACAACCAGTTTGGGAAACAGCTTAGCATTTTTTTAAAAAAGTTAAATATGTATGTGACCCAGCCATTCCACTTCTAAGTATTACCTAAGAGAAATGAAAGTCTTTGTCTTGTACATGAATGCTAAATAGCAGCTTAATGCTTAACAGCCAAAATCTGTAAATAACCCAAGTGCCCATTAAGAAGTGAAATGATAAACTGCACAGTGTATGAAATGGAAGCTTACTCAACAATAAAAAGGAATGAACTACTGAAAAATACATGGATGCACCTCAAAATAATCTGGGAGAAAAACAGCAGACAAGAGCATACAAGATAGGATTCTGTATAGTTAGAAATTAAAAAAAAACAACAACAACAAACTATAACTAATCTATGGTGACAAAGAAAATCAGTGTCTGCCTGCAGAAAATGTAGAGGAAGGGACAGGTGAAAGGGAAGGAACACAAAAGGGATAGGAAGAAATCTAACGGTTGTCAGATGTGTTCGTTATCTTGATGGTGATGATGTTTGTTGTCTCACAGACTTCCCAAATTTGTATACTTAAATATATGCAGTTTATGTCAGTCATCCTTCAAGAAAGCTGTTAAAAAGTGTGAAAAATTTTATTTTTACCTTCTTATTTGCCCCTGTCTCTGGAATTAGAGCCAATTATATATTGAGGGACTCCTGAACAGTGGCTTGGAGTCTCATGAGAGGGTTTAATCAAGGCCCATGGACAGTTTCATTCTGAATGGCATTAGTAGTACACTGTAAATGCCATTAAATGAGGTGTACACTGATTCATATAAGAAGGATGTTATAGGATTGTATTAAAAAAATAGCATCAGGAACTAAGTGCTTAAAAACAAATATAATACATAAATTTTGAGTGATGATGACTATCTTTCTTTTATTCATTCAATATATACTTACATGCAGATAATTTTTGGACAGGTATTGTTTATTTCTTGATATGGAGTATTACACAGACCCTTAGTGATATGATTTGATTACAGAACTTACACAGGACTGCAAAATAGACTCTTGGAGGGCACAAACAAAACCTTGTGTGCACCAGGACCCAGGAGAAAGGAGCAGTGACCCCAAAAGAGACTGACCCAGACTTGCCTGTGAGGTCTAGGAGTCTCTGGCGGAGGCGTGGATCAGCAGTGCCCTATTGCGGGGTTGGGGGCACTGAGCGCAACAATGTGTGCACAGGACCTTTTGAAGGAGGCCACCATTATTTCATTAACTCCACCATAGTTTGGTCTCTGGTCAAACAACAGGAAGGGAACAGAGTCCCGCCAATCAACAGAAAATTGGGTTAAAGATATACTGAGCAGGGCCCTGCCCATCAGAACAAGATCCAGTTTCCCCCACAGCCTCTCCCAAGAGGAAACTTCCATAAGCCTCTTATCCTTAATTCTCAGAGGGCAGAAAGAATAAAAATCACAATCACAGAAAACTAATCAAACTGATCACATGGACCACAGCCTTGTCTAACTCAATGAAACTATAAGCCATGCCACGTAGGGCCACCCAAGACAGATGGGTCATGGTGGAGATTTCTGACAAAACGTGGTCCACTGGAAAGGGAATGGCAAACCACTTCATATTCTTGCCTTGAGAAACCCACAGTTCAGTTCAGTTCAGTCGCACAGTCGTGTCTGACTGTTTGTGACCCCATGAATTGCAGCACACCAGGCCTCCCTGTCCATCACAACACCCAGAGGTCACTCAAACTCATGTCCATCAAGTCCGTGATGCCATCCAGCCATCTCATCCTCTGTCGTCCCCTTCTCCTCCTGCCCCCAATCCCTCCCAGCATCAGAGTCTTTTCTAATGAGTCAACTCTTCGCATGAGGTGGCCAAAGAACTGGAGTTTCAGCTTCAGCATCATTCCCTCCAAAGAAATCCAAGGGATGATCTCCTTCAGAATGGACTGGCTGGATTTCCTTGCAGTCCAAGGGACTCTCAAGAGTCTTCTCCAACACCACAGCTCAAAAGCATCAATTCTTCGGCACTCAGCCTTCCTCACAGTCCAACTCTCACATCCATACATGACTACTGGAAAAACCATAGCCTTGACTAGACAGACCTTAGTCAGCAAAGTAATGTCTCTGTTTTTGAATATGCTGCCTAGGTTGGTCATAACTTTTCTTCCAAGGAGTAAGCATCTTTTAATTTCATGGCTGCAATCACCATCTGCAGTAATTTTGGAGCCCCCAAAATAAAAGTCTGACACTGTTTCCACTGTTTGCCCATCTATTTCCCATGAAGTGATGGGACCAGATGCCATGATCTTCATTTTCTGACTGTTGAGCTTAAAGCCAACTTTTTTACTCTCCACTTTCACTTTCATCAAGAGGCTTTTTAGTTCCTCTTCACTTTCTGCCATAAGGGTAGTGTCATCTGCATATCTGAGGTTATTGATATTTCTCCCGGCAATCTTGAGTCCAGCTTGTTGCTTGCTCCAGCCCAGCATTTCTCATGATGTACTCTGCATGTAAGTTAAATAAGCAGGGTGACAATATACAGCCTTGATGTACTCCTTTTCCTATTTGGAACTAGTCTGTTGTTCCATGTCCATTTCTAACTGTTGCTTCCTGACCTGCATACAGATTTCTCAAGAGGCAGGTCAGGTGGTCTGGTATTCCCATCTCTTTCAGAATTTTCCACAGTTTATTGTGATCCCCACAGTCAAAGGCTTTGGCATAGTCAATAAAGCAGAAATAGATGTTTTTCTGGAATTATCTTGCTTTTTCCATAATCCAGCAGATGTTGGCAATTTGATCTCTGGTTCTTCTGCCCTTTTTAAAACCAGCTTGAACATCAAGAAGTTCACAGTTCACATATTTCTGAAGCCTGGCTTGGAGAATTTTGAGCATTACTTTACCAGTGTGTGAGATGAGTGCAATTGTGCGGTAGTTTGAGCATTCTTTGGCATTGCCTTTCTTTGGGATTGGAATGAAAACTGAGCTTTTCCAGTTCTGTGGCCACTGATGAGTTTTTCAAATTTGCAAGCATACTGAGTGCAACAGTTTCACAGCATCATCTTTCAGGATTTGAAAGATTTCAGCTCAACTGGAATTCCATCACCTCCACTAGCTTTGTTCGTAGTGATGCTTTCTAAGGCCACTTGACTTCCCATTTCAGGATGTCTGGCTCTAGGTGAGTGATCACACCATCGTGATTATCTGGGTCATGAAGATCTTTTCTGTACAGTTCTTCTGTGTATCCTTGCCACCTTTTCTTAATTTCTTCCACTTCTGTTAGGTCCATACCATTTCTGTTCTTTATTGAGCCCATGTTTGCATGACATGTTCCCTTGGTATCTCTAATTTTCTTGAAGGGATCTCTAGTCTTTCCCATTCTGTTCTTTTCCTCTATTTCTTTGCATTGATCACTGAAGAAGTATGAACAGTATGAAAGGGCAAAATGATAGGATACTGAAAGAGGAACTCCCCAGGTCAGTAAGTGCCCAATATGCTACTGGAGATCAGTGGAGAAATAACTCCAGAAAGAATGAAGGGATGGTGGCAAAGCAAAAACAATACCCAGTTGTGGATGTGACTGGTGATAGAAGCAAGGTCCGATGCTGTAAAGAGCAATATTGCATAGGAACCTGGAATGTCAGGTCTATGAATCAAGGCAAATTGCAGGTGGTCAAACAGGAGATGGAAAGAGTGAACGTCGACACTCTAGGAATCAGCAAACTAAAATGGACTGGAATGGGTGAATTTAACTCAGATGACCATTATGTCTACTACTGCGGGCAAGAATCCCTCAGAAGAAATGGAGTAGCCAACATGGTCAACAGAAGAGTCCGAAATGCAGTACTTGGATGCAATCTCAAAAATGACAGAATGATCTCTGTTCGTTTCCAAGGCAAACCATTCAATATCACGGTAATCCAAGTCTATGCCCCAACCAGTAACGCTGAGTAAGCTGAAGTTGAACGGTTCTGTGAAGACCTACAAGACCTTTTAGAACTAACACCCCCAAAAGATGTCCTTTTCATTATAGGGGACTAGAATGCAAAAGTAGGAAGTCAAGAAACACCTGGAGTAACAGGCAAATTTGGCCTTGGAATACAGAATGAAGCAGAGCAAAGACTAATAGAGTTTTGCCAAGAAAATGCACTGGTCATAGCAAACACCCTCTTCCAACAACACAAGAGAAGACTCTACACATGGACATCACCAGATGGTCAACACTGAAAGCAGATTGATTATATTCTTTGCAGCCAAAGATGGAGAAGTTCTATACAGTCAGCAAAAGCAAGACCAAAAGCTGACTGTGGCTCAGATCTTGAACTCCTTATTACCAAATTCAGACTTAAATTAAAGAAAGTAGGGAAAACCACTAGACCATTCAGGTATGACCTAAATCAAATCCCTTATGATTATACAGTGAAAGTGAGAAATAGATTTAAGGGCCTAGATCTGATTAATAGAGTGCCTGATGAACTATGGATGAAGGTTCGTGACATTGTACAGGAGACAGGGATCAAGACCATACCCATGGAAAAGAAATGCAAAAAAGCAAAATGGCTGTCTAGGGAGGCCTTACAAATAGCTGTGAAAAGAAGAGAAGTGAAAAGCAAAGGAGAAAAGGAAAGATATAAGCATCTGAATGCAGAGTTCCAAAGAATAGCAAGAAGAGATAAGAAAGCCTTCTTCACTGATCAATGCAAAGAGAACCCCATGAACATTAACAAAAGGCAAAAAGGTAGGACAATGAAAGATGAACTCCCCAGGTCAGTAGAAGCCCAATATCTTACTGGAGAAGAGTGGAGAAAGACCTCCAGAAAGAATGAAGAGATGGAGCCAAAGTGAAAACAACACCCAGTTGAGGATGTGACTGGTGATTGAAGTAAAGGCTGATGCTGAAAGAGTGATTTGCATAGGAACCTGGAATGTTAGGTCCATGAAAAGAGGTAAATACAACCAGACATGGAACAACAGACTGGTTCCAAATTGGGAAAGGAGTACATCAAGGCTAAATATTGTCAACCTGCTTATTTAACTGCTATGCAGTGTACATCATGTGAAATCCCAGGCTGGATGGAGCACAAGCTGGAATCAAGATTGAGGGAGAAATATCAATAACCTCAGACATGCAGATGAGACCACCCTTATGTCAGAAAGTGAAGAGGAACTAAAGAGCCTCTTGATGAAAGTGAAAGAGAAGAGTGAAAAAGTTGGCTTAAAACTTAACATTCAAAAACTAAGATCATGGTGTCCAGTTCCATCACTCCATGACAAATAAATTGAGAACAGTGGAAACAGTGACACACTTGATTTTCTTGGGCTCCAAAATCCCTGCAGATGGTGCCTGCAGCCATGAAATTAGAGACACTTGCTCCTTGGAAGAAAAGCTATGGCCAACCTAGACAGCATATTAAAAAGCAGAGACATATTCCTTTGCTGATAATGCTCCGTCTAGTCAAAGTTATGGTTTTTCCAGTAGTCATATACGGATGTAAGAGTTGGACTATAAAGAAACCTGAGTGACAAAGAATTGATGCGTTTGAACTGTGATGTTGGAGAAGAGTCTTGAGAGTTCCTTGGACTGCAAGGAGATCCAACCAGTCAATCCTAAAGGAAATCAGTCGTGAATATTCATTGGAGGGACTGATACTGAAACTGAAACTTCAATACTTTGGCCACCTGATGCAAAGAACTGACATTGGAAAAGACTCTGATGCTGGGAAAGCTTGAAGCAGGAGAAAGGGACAACAGAGGATGAGATGGTTGGATGGCATCACTGCCTTGATGGACATGAGTTTCAGCAAGCTTTGGGAGTTGGCCATGGACATGGAAGCCTGGTGTACTGCAGTCCATGGGGTCACAAAGAGGCAGACACAACTGAGTGGCTAAACTAGTGATATAATATTTTAGCCATTTTCTCTGTAAGTCAGGGATTCAGTTTCACAGAATTTCCCAAAGAGATATCCTACAAGTCAACTATGGTCATCCTTTGAAATCACTTTAATAAATGTGTAATTCATAATTATGCAATTATTTTATGATTCAGAAACATTAAAAGTGTAACAAATTGGATTAACCTAGGATTTTAGACACTCATTTACTTAATTAATAAACGCCATCCTTACTAGTAATGCATCTCCATAAATTATTTCTTCTATTTTCATATTTAATTGACTATTAAACATGCTAAAATATGAGTGATGATCTCAGGCAAAAACAACACTTCTTTTTGTAAAGTAAATGTAACAATCAAAGCATGTCTTAAGTAAAATTCCATTCTTCTTCAAATAGTAGAATCTTAGTTTTATGATATTTTAAATATCACATATTCAAAATACATTCTACCAAAAATGAAGATAAGGTAAAGGATAAATATGAAATTATTTGTTTTATAAAATGGAAAGATAGCAAAGGAGTTAAGAATGTCGGCTTTAGAAAGTTTCATGCCCCACCCTTCACTGGCTTGTGACCTTGGGCTCTTTGACTCAATGCCTCTAAGCCCCATTGTCCATATCACCAAAATAGAAATGATAATTTTTATCTCATAATACTGCTAATGCTTTATCCTTTGAATTTTACTACATAATCCTACACATTCCTACTATTCAAAAAAAAAAAAAAACAGCTTTCATGCACTAAGAGAACTTTTACTGAAATGCCTTGGTTATTAAAAATCAGTTAACATTTGCTCCAAATCTCTCTGAATTACATCTGAGGTCTACAGTTGGTTGAAGGTGCTTTCAAGGAATATAGAAAAAAACTTATAAAGCCATAGTATTGTTGGGACAAGAGAAGTGTCTGAAATTATATTTATAATAATATTTCATGATAAAATGCATTATTCAGACAGGAACAAACGGGTCTCTCTGGAACTCTAAATCTACCCTGTATGATCTATATCAATGACTCTCTAGATATGGTTCACAACTATAATCTTAAAGTCTAACTGTGAAATGTATTTGGGCGCTTATAGTGCTAACCAATTCTGGCCCTAGCGTGAGTACATTCATTTCATTAGACATTCAGGGAAAACTGAGGCAAGGTGTTCAGTTCAGTTCAGTTCAGTTCAGTTGCTCAGTCGTGTCCAACTGTTTGTGACCCCATGAATCTCAGCACGCCAGGCCTCCCTGTCCATCACCAACACCCAGAGTTCACTCAGACTCACGTCCATCAAGTCAGTGAAGCCATCCAGCCATCTCATCCTCTGTCATCCCCTTCTCCTCCTGCCCCCAATCCCTCCCAGCATCAGAGTCTTTTCCAATGAGTCAACTCTTCACATGAGGTGGCCAAAGTAATGGAGTTTCAGCTTCAGCATCATTCCCTCCTAAGAAATCCCAGGGCTGATCTCCTTCAAAATGGACTGGTTGGATCTCCTTGCAGTCCAAGGGACTCTCAAGAGTCTCCTCTAACACCACAGTTCAAAAGCATCAATTCTTCGGTGCTCAGCCTTCTCCACAGTCCAACTCTCACATCCATACATGACTACTGGAAAAATCATAGCCTTGACTAGATGGATGTTAGTTGGCAAAGTAATGTCTCTGTTTTTGAATATGCTATCTAGGTTGGTCATAACTTTTCTTCCAAGGAGTAAGCGTCTTTTAATTTCATGGCTGCAGTCACCATCTGCAGTGATTTTGGAGCCCCCCAAAATTAAGTCTGACACTGTTTCCACTGTTTCCCCATCTATTTGCAATGAAGTGATGGGACTGGATGCCAAGGTGTTGGATACCTGTAAACTGATGCTTGGTTTGTTCCCTGACTTTGGGCTGGAGACTGCCCTAGGATAAGGTACTGTCACATGTTGTGGCCCTTGCAAAATCATCCTTCTCTCTCTCAAAGGTAAAAATTCCAGTCTTCCTGGCTCCATATGCTTAAGAATACTTCATAGAATTTTAGAGTTGTAAGGAAATTCAGTCTGTTTTATTCTGATCTTCTCATTTTATAGATAGAGCTGCAGCCAGAGTTGCACTCAATCCCATGTCTTTTGGATTCTAGCCAGTATTCTTTCCATAAGACCAGGCTTTACAAGAGAAACCAGAAACAGCTGATATCAAGCTGCAGAACAGATATGTGAGAAATCTCCAAATAAGTTTTGACTTACTAAAGCTCCTGCAGAACACAGTGAAAGAGAGGGAGAACCAGAAGCATGAATTTAAAAAAAAAAATATATATATATATGGAGAAAATTACATGGATAGAAGAATATAAGAAGGAAATGTATAAGGACATCAATTTTAATGATATGAAGAAGCATGCCTTAAACATCTGGGGGAGAAAAATATGAACAAAGTAGCAGGGGGAACCCTAAAAGGAAAAAGAGAAGCATGGGAAAGAAATATAAATTAATCAATTAAGGTACAGGAAAGATAGTAAAGCATAAAGAATAAAAAGACAAACAATGGTGAGTTTAAATTAGTTAGTGATATAGAAATAAATCATACTTCTGTAATTGGGACCTAATTTTTAAACTTTCACTTGCAGGTTTTGATTTATCAAAGGTGTTGAAGGTGATTAGATAATTCTTTTTTTTTTTTTTTCATTGACATGAATCCACCACGGGTGTACACGCGTTCCCAAACATGAATCCCCCTCCCACCTCCCTCCCCATAACATCTCTCTGGGTCATCACCATGCTCCAGCCCCAAGCATGCTGTATCCTGTGTTGGACATAGACTGGCGATTCGATTCTTACATGATAGTATACATGTTAGAATGGCATTGAATGGCATAGATAATTCTTAATAATTCTTGCTATACAACTCTTCTATTAACTATCAGAAACCACATAACCATTTAATACAATGGTTATGTTAACAATCTTGTCTTATTAACCAAATATTTATAAATAATAAATATAAAATACAAATAATAAAATAAATAAAATATTAATAAAATAATAAAATATTAGTAATAAAGTGAAAAAAGTAAAGGGGTTTTTGTATAGTCAAATTATCCACAAATGTTAAGGTTTTATAACAGATTCCTTCCTCCACTAATAACTTTTAAATTTTTGTTATGTTTTGAAGTGTCTTTAAAGTTATCTCTTCTCATCAGATTTATCTCCAAATCCATTTTCTAATCGGCAGGATTTTTCTTAAATGTGCATCAACATACTACTTATTTTATATTAACCAAATAAGAATGGGGTGTCAAGAAAGTCCTGATTTTATTCTAACAGAGATTAATAATATCTGACAAATTCCTTATCCTCTGCCATTTAACTAACCTCAACATCTTTTCTGTTAATTTATTTCCCCACAAATGACTGTGTTTTCAATCAGCACTATAGCAAATAACAAAGTTTATTTTAATAACCTTATATATTTTCAATGTCCAAAATGTTCATATAAGTTTGTCAGGTATTTTCCAAAAATAAATCTGTTTCTTGGGGAAACTTTCTAAGTCTTCCTTTTGCTACAATATCTTCTGTCTAAAAGTCAAATGTCACTGAAGGTTGGAACTGCGGCTGCAGTGTGAAACTGGTGAGGGTGATAGCTTTAACTACCAGTTAATTAGAAATAAACTGGCATGGCAAATTTATTAAGAGAGCAAAAAATGCAAGGAATCAAGGTGACTATGTCCTACATTTTTCTTACCATAAACAACATATATATACATATACATGTATATATTTTAATAAAATATTTAATCTTTATAGATTAAAATAAATATATGCTACATTAAAATATTTAATGTAAATGTGATATATATTAAAATATTTAATATATAAATATGTGTCTCTGTATATATATGTAAATATTATTTATATATTCATGTATATATAATAAATTGGTTCTTCAAAGAAAACCTAGTAGATACATCCAGGAAAAAAAAGTACTCTATAATTTGGTTATACATAAATTGTTAATAGATCAGGGAGATCTTAATGTTATTTTCTATAATCAACACTTATGAACTATTACATGGCTTAAATTAATGTTATCAAGGCAAGATCATAGTATTAGGACCCAGGCCATATGTAAGTCTTTTCACTTATTTTAAAATTAAGTTTATTTTATCATATTTATAAATTACTGATTTAAAAGTACTCAAGATCAAATTAATTTATAAAACTAATACAAAATTTATAATTTGCAATTTCTAGGATTTTTACATGGCTACAGTTGCTTAAAATTTCATAAAAGGAACACTGTGTAGCTATAAGTAAACTTCAAATCATTTAAAATTTTAGTATAAACCTATGGATGGTCATTTTTTTTTTCTTTTTCTTTGATCAACCTCAAGTTGGTATTTATAATAATAATATAAAACCCATAATTATGCAGCAAAATGTTAAAAAGGTACATTGGGATTCTAAGGCAAATACAACATAAGCACATTGCTCATCTTTAGTTGAAACAAGGCTACTGATGAGAATATAATATTTTCAACATTTGTCTAAAGTCTACAGTAGTCCCACTTCCAAGTGGTATAATACAGATATAAGCTTTACTTTAAGCAATTGAACTTTTCTCACCATCCAAAGCCACAAAATCAGACAGTTTGTGGTTTTTGCAGCTGGTGCACTATACTCACTTTGGGTGGTGTCATATGAAAAATATTTCACTCCCAAGACTTAGACAAAATCAGTCATTAATGAAATACAGGCATTACAATGAGATCATTTGAAGTACAGATTTCAACAGCCATACTAGGAACACTAAAGGAACTCTGAACATGAACATGATCAAGTTCTTAATGCCAGAAAGAAAGAAATAAAAAGTATTAAGGAATGCCTTCACAGACTGAACATCTACTTTGAAAACAGCCGTTAGTCACTACCTTGAGAGAAGTTTCAGTTTAAGCATTTGTAGACTAAATAATCATAAGCTGTATATAAAATAACAAAAAAACTTCAGACATAAAGGTAAACATTACATTATTCATCATAATATACAACTATCAAAATACAAAAACGATTCTCCTAATGTGACATATGGAATCTGCTCACTTAATAAAACTGGCTGTCACCAGTCTATACAATTTTAACATAATATCTTATTTGGGACACATCCAGCTTCATCACTGTTTATTTTTATTGAAACATTTTGAGAAAACTATATAATTTAACAGCAGAATTGCAATGCATTCTTTCACTTAGAAACTGGTGATTTTAGAAAGAAGAAATTTAAAAAAAACATTGTTTTTATATTTTTTTTTGTCAGAACAAATTGTCTTCACTATACAGTAATACAACTTTAAGTATTTCTACTTTCAATCCATTTCCCTGTTTATACAATCATTTTTAAAATGTGCTCTTTTTACAAATGGAGTAGATTCTTAACAGAATACAAGGGAAAAAAGTGGTGAAAAAAGAATACACAATAAAAACAGAATGTGTTTGGGTGTGTGTGCTTGAATTTGTGTAGGTCCACTAAATTAATTTGTATCTTTTAATGTCATTTAAAAAAATTTCTCTTTATACAAGGCAACATAAAAGAGATTGGGAGAAAAATGATTATTTACCTTTACCTTTATTGTAAGCCCTAAACAGTTTCTATTTAGTTCATAAAGATTCAATTGGATTAGGAGGTCCTATATTTAGGCGAAAACTTCATTTGCTTGAGTACTGATTAAAAGAATAAATACTCCAAGTATCTCTTAAGGAAATATGTCTACAGTAAATATGAGAAGCCCCTACATTTCTCTACATCTGTTATCCATAAAATCTTTATGTGTCTCAGGAATGCCACCTGGCACTAAACCCTAGCTTACATTTGGAACACTGATTAACTGAAATAGTGCACAGTGCACTAATACAATATAAAAATGTCCCAAATGAAGAGTAAAGTTGTACTATACTACGCTTTCCAACCAATATGTTGGCATTCAATGGGGAGTCATGGCTTTTCTTCTTGCTGTGGGGTGCTATGCTAAAGTTAATATCTTTGTAGTATGACATTGGCTACAACAAAGTATAGACCACAGCTACAAAGCTTTTTAAGTGGGCATAACACTTCCCCACTACCCCTACCTTTGTCATAAACGGAGACATTCGTAAGAGTATCACAGAATTGAAGCTGAAAATCACAAATGCAGCAAGCTGATGGCAGACTGTATCTTAGGAATTACCATGTTTTATAGTTCTTGTCTATCAAACTATACCCTGTACTCCATCTGATAAATAAGTAATGATGGGAATCATATGCCAGGTAATGCTCTAAACACTTAGACCTTGTTAATGAATGAAACAGACAAAAATTCCTGCCATTATTAGCTTATATTCGAGGGGGAGAGACAGACAATAAAAAACCAATTTGCAAAAATCCCTGCCTTCATGAGGCTTATATTCTAGTCAGGAATGATCAAAAACAAACATAATAAAAGAGAAAATTACATAGAATGTTTATGGATAGAGGAGACAAAGCTGGACATAACCAGGGGAGGAAGAGTTTATTGCATTTTTAAATAAAATGATCAGGCAGTTGCATACAGGCAACATGTGAGCAAACATTTAAAGAAAGCAAAGGAGTTAGCCATTTAAGCATGACTTGTCCAGTAAATATAAAACAAATATATGGCATAATATTCATCATTACTAGTTTCCATTTCTATGTAGCATTTATTAGATGACCTCAGCGGGTAGGTCACTTAATACTATGAGGCTAACTCTAATTCCCTTTTCTTCTGCTCTTCCTTTATTCATTTTGTTCTCTCCCACTTCTGCATTTTTTCACCTCTTCATCGTATATAAATAAGCAGTAATTCAGACAGGAAGGAAAATGTGCTGAACTTGGGATAGGGATGACTGAATATTTATTAACAACTCTGTCGCTAACTATCTGGATCAATTAAGCCAAGTTTCTTTGCTTTTTTTAGAAAAAGCTTCAAGGAAGCAAGTGGCAAGGAAAAAAGGTATACAGAACGATCCCTCAAAATCTGCTGAGAATAAAATGTGTTATAATTATGGTGACATGTTTGGTATGCCACAAAGAACTAAACAGAGTACATATGGATGATGTTGGTTCTAATGATAACATTTTAAAAATATTTGATAATCCCCAACTTACGGTTCCGGGATGATAAAGTTAGTGCTTGATAAGTTATTTTTTAAGATTATCAATACTATCTAAATTCAGTTATCAGTACTTCAAGCATTTTATACTGCAGAACATTTCTCTGAAGAGTGTAAGAATATGGTAAAATTCTCTTCATATAAATCGGTCAAATAAGAGAAGCTGAAATTAATAAAACATAGTGATTGCATAGTTAATTATCATATGACCATTAATTATTTCTCTGTAAATTCTTTTTATATTTCCTTAGAGTTTATCTTCAATGCTGGAATAAGGATGAAGTAACATAATTACAGGCAGGGAACTATTGACTAGACAACCTCTTGACAGGAATAGCTACAGTAGGTGGGAAATAACTTTGAGGTGAAACAGACACATTCAAGATGTACATATTAAGCTGTATGAGCAGTAAAATTTTGAAGCCAGCTGACCACAGATATTCAAAGCCTTAAAAATATGTAACACTGACCTTGTAATTAACTTAAGCATTTATCTAACTTCTAGGTATTTAACTAGAGTTTTTCCTAAACTTTTCACAAATAAAAGTTTTTATAAATGTGATAGGATAAAATATGAAAATCTCCAATCATTAGGAAAGCCTATACTCAAGAAATTAAAATATAATGGCTATGCTTGGAACTAAGCTATATTGAAAAGAATTTTATTTGGGGATACTTGAGAATTGTTCAGACAGTAAAGAACTTGCCTGCAATGCAGGAGACCCAGGTTTGATCCCTGGGTCGAGAAGATCCCCTAGAGAAGGGACAGGCTACCCATTCCAGTATTCTTGCCTAGAAAATTCCATGGACAAAGGAGCCTGGTGGGCTACAGTCCACGGGGTCACAAAGAGTCAGACATGACTGAGCCACTAACACTTTCACTTTCTTTCACTTACATACTATCATGTGTGATAATGTAATACGGTAGATAATTTTGAGATTTAGATGATGCTGTATTACCTGTATAATTATTTCCATTTAAAGCTAGTGAAAAATTATTGATTTGAATTTCAGAAAACAAATTAGTCAAAAATGGAAGTTTTTTGTTAGTGATCCTAAGTTTAAGATGGCTCTTTAAGTTACTAAAGTAATAGCAATAACACATTACAAAACTTTGTGAATTAGTGTGCAGTAACACCTTGCATATATGTAAAGCCTCTTCTTAAAGCCTCAAAAGACTTAGTTACCCATTTTATCAAGATAAAAAATAAAGCAAAAAGGAAGTTAAGTCCCAGGACAGGAATAGAACCCTAAATTCCTGATAATCAGCTTCCAAACAAGTAAGAATCCAGTAGACTTTGGCAGTGATTCCTTTGAGCAGTCAAAACTGCTGCCAGGTGGGTAAGTTTATGAGCAAACTATAAAAGGTAGTGTTGGTCTGGCAGCTGATTCAGTCAGGGTACAAACCATAAAGGTGAAGAATGGGAAAAGATTCCTAAAAAATGGCCTAGCAAACTAATGAGGGAGTGAACATTTTTCTTTAGTTCTTTGAGTTAGGAAGAAAAAAATGAGACCTAGAAAATAAAATACAAAGAAGCTTTCCTCTGAATCAGAGAAAAGGAATTAACTGATGGATAGATGGACTATTTTATTTTCTGATTACTATATAGTTGTTAAGGAACATCAACACCTACTAGTATGATTTTCTTAGCAATAAATTATTTCTAAATATGTGACATATACAGTAGAGACATTTTCTTCTTGGATATATTGATAGAGTTTGTTAAACAATCCCACAGATATCTGTTTATCAATCTAAAGATGATATCTTAAATGAGTTAGAAAAATTGAGTTTAGGCATATTCTATATCATATTCTAACTTTCAACTTCATCATTGCTTATTAGTATTTAGGCTGCTGCTAAAAACATGGATGTTTTTAACAATCTTAGCTTATTTGATTTTAAGAAGAAAATAAGGAATACACCAATAAAAATGGTATCATTACAGAAGACATTGGATGTGATTATTTGTTAAGTAATTGTCTATAACTTCCTGACATGTAAGTTAAAAACAACTCAAGACACAATTTATTCTCTAAATCATGAGAAATTAAAAGAAAAGACAGAAGTTTAAAATACCATACATGAAACATTTAGATTATCTTTAAGGATACTTTTGATATTAAATATGGGTGTCAGTCTTCATTCCAAACCCAAAGAAAGGCAATGCCAAAGAAAGTTCAAACTACTAACAATTCCACTTATTTCACATGCTAGAAAAGTAATGATCAAAATCCTTCAAGCTAGGCTTCAAAAGTATGTGAACCAAGAACTCCCAGATGTACAAGCTGGACTTAGAAAAGGCAGAGAAACCAGAGATTAAATTGCCAACATCCACTGGATCATAGAAAAATCAAGGGAATTCCAGAAAAACATCAAGTTATGCCTCACTGACTACACTAAAGCCTCTGACTATGTGGATCACAACAAACTGTGGAAAATTCTTTGAGAGATGGGAATACCAGACCACTTTACCTGCCTCCTGAGAAATCTGTATGCAGGTCAAGAAGCAACATTTAGAACCAGACATGGAACAACGGACAGGTTCAAGTGGGAAAGGAATACATCAAGGCTATAAATTGTCACCTTGGTTATTTAACTTATATGCAGAGTACATCATGTAAAATGCCAGCTTTGATGAAGCTCAAGCTGGAATCAAGGTTGCTGGGAGAAATATCAATAACCTCAGATATGTAGATGACACCACCCTAATGGCAGAAAACAAAAACAAAAATTAAAAAAACCTGAGTCTCTTGATGAGAGTGAAAGAGGAGAGTGAAAAAGCTGGCTTAAAACTCAACATTCAAAAAATTAAGATCATGGCATCTGGTCCCATCACTTCATGGTAAATAGAAGGGGAAAAGTGGAAACAGTGACAGATTTTATTTTCTTGGGCTCAAAAAATCATTGTGGACAGTGATTGCCACCATGAAATTAATAGATGCTTGCTCCTTGGAAGAAAAGCTATGACCAACCTAGACAGTATATTAAAAAACAGAGACATCACTTTGCTGACACAGGTCTGTCTAATCAAAACTATGTTTTTTTAAGTCATGTACGGATGTGAGAGTTGGATCATAAAGAAGGCTGAGCGCTAAATAATAGATGCTTTCAAACTGTGGTGCTGGAGAAGACTCTTGAGAGTCCCTTGGACAGCAAGGTGATCAAACCAGTTAATCCTAAAGGAAATCAACCCTGAATATTCTTTGGAAACACTGATGCTAAAACCGAAGCTCCAATACTTTGGCCACCTGATGAGAAAAACTGACTCATTGAAAAAGACCCTGATGCTGGGAAAGATTGAGGGCAGGAGGAGAAGGGGGCAACAGAAGATGAGATGTTGGATGGCATCACCGACTCAGTGGACATGAGTTTGAGCAAACTCTGGGAGGTAGTAAAGGACAGGGAAGCCTGTTGTGCTGCAGTCCTTTGGGGTTGCAAAGAGTTGGACATGGCTGAATGACTGACCAACAACACATGGGTGGAAATTAAAATTCAAATATTTGATGAAACAAGATAATCTATCCAAAATAGCATGTTTAAGAGATCCTTGAATGTCATATGATTTCAGTGATATTTATAAGAGAGTTAAAATTGCAGGAGTTTTATTCTATAGGGTGGTTTTTAACACAATGAGGGCACAAACACAAGGGAGTGACATTTTAATAGCAAAATTAGCGCTTCAAAAATTAACTTTTGTAACTTTAAACTCAAAAAGTAATACAACAAATGCCACTAACTACAGAATCATATCTCAGTGGTTAAGAGGAGCTTCTAAGTTTTATACTTAATACACACACACACACATACACACACACACTTGGCAGACTTTTTTTCCTCAAAAGGTTGCAAATGTCAACCCAAGAGAGCAAATTTGAAAAAAAAAATTTTTTTTTAAGTTGGATTTTTGGATTTGTAATTCAAATTAAAGAGAGCATATGATAAACTTTCAACTGGGTGACCCACAGTGTAATCAAAGAAAATGTATGTGTCATCATTTGGCACTTCATTTTTTTTGTCACAACACAAAGTCTGTATTTTTTTCTATTTTCCTTGGTGTGTTTATACACACAGGTCACACTTTTCCCAACTTTTCCCCAGAAACACACAGATGCTGTCATAATATTGAGTTGGCCAAAAAGTCTGTTCTGGTTTTTCTGTAAGATGGTATAAAACCCTGAATGAACTTTTTGGCCAACTCAATGTATGCCTCTGTCTCCAGCTCATGGAATTGCCATCTTCATAATTCAAGGGAAACCAAGCAATTGTATAAAATGGCTTTGTGGGATCAGAAGAAATTATCATCATATGTTAAATAGTTTCCTCTAACAGCCCTAACATAAACAGAAAGATTGTTTTCCTAGTATTTCTTAATGAAATCATTGAGTTTAATTGATTTTGCTTAAATAGTATTGGGAATGAAGGAACAATTTCTAGAAGTTTGTGAGTGAACTGACAAAAAGACTAGACACTATCAGTTACTATTTAGATTCAGATGACCAGGGTGGTTGCTTTTTTTTCTTTCTTTCTTTCTTTTTTCTTTTTAATTGTGAACAACCTGCTAGTAAAAAACCTAGGATAGAGATGTGAGGCAGAAATCAACTATTTCAGAAACATAAACTCCGTTATATTCACATACTGCGTAAGATACAAAAAGTATAAGAATTCTTACCTCATAAAGCAGGTTTGTTTAAATCAGGTAACTTTTACATGGTTATAAAAAACAGCATCTTTCTCAGAATACATTATAGAATAATACATTCCTCCCAGATGAAGAAAGGGTATTCTTTTTAAACAGAGAGGTGTAAATGTACACAATTATACAAATAACATGACCTTTAACTAAGCAAGTATATGCTACTGGAGAATCAAGAAATCTCTCCCAAGCCTATCACTTCAGAAGGGCTAAATTTGCTAACATTCTTCTGTCTAAGCCTGAAAGAAAGTAAAGTTTCTGGAAATGTTTTGTTTTGAACCCCTAACGGGATTGTGGCAACAAACAAAATCTGAAAGAAAGACAAAACACATGAAAGAAATAGAATAGTTTTCATTGATCATTTTCTTCCTTAGTCATTTGTCTATAATTTTAAAGATTCACAAAAAGCCATGAAAAAACTATACTCATTATTTCTGTTGATCACAATAATATTTAAATTATTCATACACTGAAGTTGAAAGAGGGAATCATTAAGATAAAGCTCATCTATCACGCTGTCATACCATGCAGCACTGTTAAGTCAGAGTCATGCTCCTAGTTTTCTAAACTTCAAACAGCTGAAATACCACAACATTCATAAAACAGAACTGAGCAACTGGGAGTAGGAAAAAAATACAAAAAGGTAGCAGACCTCAACAGCAGATAGTAAAATTAACATTTCAACAGCTCTGGCCTTTCATCTCAGTCTCTACAGTACGTTTTTTTTTTTTTTTTTTTTTTCTGGAGAAGGTACGATTTAGTTTAGAAAGATGCAGAATTACATAAAACATCTGGAATATGGGACAAGAAATATTGGCTTATTATCCCTTGTGGACCCTCTCTATGAAAAATTTAATAGATCTGTTTTGGTAGTTTTAATCTCCAGAGCACCTCAAGCTATGTTATGGAAACATCATCTTGGTCATTTATATTAGAAAGAACACCTGGTGATGAAAGAAAATGTATTCTTTTAAATTGTGAGTGCTTTTTCTTTAATAATCAAATATGTATATAGATGCATATGTGTGTGTGCCTATAAACATCCAAACATTCTGTTTAAAATTTAGTTTTTTAATCTTTGTGATTGATGAGATTGTAAATCTTGAATTTACTAAAAATGGAGTCCTTTTCATGTTCTATGAATTAATGATTTTGTGTTAACTCTGACATTTACCCACTGCATAAAGCAGAGTAAGTTAGATAAATTTCATGATGTAAACACTAAAATTCCATTCATATTGGTCTAGGAAATAAATGACACTCATTTTTAAAAGTTAAAATATATTTTTTGATTTAACACATTTTCTTATACCATAATGCCTTCTAAAAGACAGTTTTAATATTTACTGTTAATAATACAGCTTTTTAAAGTTAATACCAAAATAATATTTATAGCTGAAAACAGTTAACTTTCAGCATTAAATTTTGTTATTCAAAAACTTATTACTAGTAAAAATTTAATTTTGAGAATGTGTGCATCTAAGGAAGATTAAATGATGAAGTCATCTGCCATGAGAATTTATAAAAAAGTAATCTCCAAAATTTCAGTGTTACATTCTTTCACTCTAAAGTCATAGTTACTGCAAAGTTTTAAAACTGAGTTTCAGAGTAAGTATCTGTGCACTGAAATCAGAGAAAACCTCACATAATTGAAAATATAGTCTCATTTTTTAAAGTGATCTTTTTAAAATTGGCACATCATACCATAGCTATGCTATCATTAATAACACTCAAAATATGTAACGGGCCTCTACATATTCCAATTAAAAATAGAAGTCCTTAAAATATTTGAGTATTTATAGTCTATAAAGATTTTCAGGGACATTTTTATTAATTTGACACAGATACGCCTTCATTTCTAATGTTACAAACCTGAATCATTTTAAATGCAATTAAAAGTGGTTATGAAAGAGTGTGGACTTCCTTGTGAAGTAGGAAATCACTCTTGTGATTAACATGCAAACGAGCTCATGCTGGCAGAATAGATTGGGGTTTTAAAACCCCAATTACTTTTGTATGATTATCTATTTACCAGTACACAGTCTATTTTCATTTTTCATCTAATACAAAATCGGCTTGCTTACATTTTTAGCACAGCAATTAATATTTACAATAATTATGACATCAAGCACTGCTGAGAACTCCAAGTAAATCATTTACCCCAACCTCTTTAATATACGATTAATATCCTTTCATAATTTAATGCTTTATATCAGGTTACCATTTTGTAAAAATCAAAATTAAAAACCACTTTACTTTTTGATTTAAATTTAGTTATACCTGCATATTTTGGAATATTAGTAAGATTAGTATTGTTATAAAATAAAAACAAATTTTTAAATGAGATGAGAATAATACACAAAAATAGTTTAACTGTTCATAGTAAGAAAAATAAATATATATTGAGAACAATAAGATATGTCCTATGCATCTTCCTTTTTAAAGGTAGTAACAGACAGTTCTAAACTTTCACTAACACGCTTTGATTCATACCTGCTACATACTGCACACATACACATTTTTCCAGACTTCTAAAGAAAATTATAATGCATTAATGACAGGAACCATGGTAATGGAAAAAAGGTCACCCTCTCTTGAACACCTTCTGTTTTAAACCATTATATATAAAGACATTCGAGAAAGCAAAGAATTAAAAGCCAGCCTTTGTGCAACCCATTACTGAAATATTATAGAATAATCTATATCAAATGTAGAGGAACAGCAGATTCTTTTGGATCTAAATTAACTGCAGCCATAGAAACGCTTTTATGCTTATTATGTATCTGCATGTTGATTCAATTATTAAAAGAACACCTGACAGCATCAGACTTATTTAATTGAATTAATTAAACTGGATGAATAATCACTGAATTCCTTTTGTGTGAAATTTGTCCTGAAAAGTAACACTGACATTTGGAAATTGCAAGTAATTTGCATGGTGAAATACAGTGAACATGGAAATCTCCTATTTCAGTATGCTAGTTTCTTTCTTTCTTTTTTTTTCTCCCGCTCTTCTACAACAAATGAACAGATCTTACAGTGGATATTTTCCTTTTACAGAAGATTTATGAATACATTTTATCATTATACCATTAAGCAGTTTTTCAACAATTTCCTCAAAATCACAATTTAAGTTTTTCTCCTATGGTAAAAAATATTATGCAAACTGTCACTTTTACTAAAGAGATGATATGACACCAATGTATCATTGAACCTATAAGATAAGAGAAACTCTTGTTTCAAGATGGATTTCTAAGACACTAGTATACCTCCTATACACACATTTTCCCTGATTCAAGTTCACAGATAAACGAAAAGAATTATGCAATGTTTGTTTTATCGTCTTATCAAAATAAAATTGACTGCTTTTCAAAATATTCTTAAGGCATTCACTTGCTGCACTTACTGGCCATTAGGTTCTTCATCATCATGGGGTGGAGGGATCATTTAATATTTTATAGCCGTATACATATATATACATATAATTTTCTTAACCACACATGCCACTGGGGAGATGCATCAATATTTGCTTTTGTTAATTCATTATTAAGGATAAAATTGGGTGAAATACTGATGTTTGGTTAACCTTTAAGTATACACATCCATATAAGTTGCACTTCAATGTATCAAAATATTCTGTACAATCATGTTTCTTTTTAGTTGTGAACAGAAAATTGTACTTGCATATTTGAGATGGTAATTACCCTATACCATTTTCGTCATGCCTATTATTTAGGAGAGACTGTTTACCATAATAAATTATGGTATTTGAAATCATAGACCATTTAACATCTACATTCCTCAGATTAATGAACCTTTCAATATGCAGGCTGACCATACCTGAAATTTGTTCACTTTAAAATTATGTTTGATCCCTTCAACCTTTGATCCATGAACCTTCCTCAAATCAGTTTGTTTCTGGACTTCCTTGGCATTGCCCAGAAATATTTCTGTGCATGGTCATATTTAGCAAAATTAAATCTTGTGTGTAATACAGCACTATTCTTTCCCACATAGAGTACCAAATAGAGTACTTATAAAAAATAATTCCTAAAATAATTGAAGTATTGATTGAAATGGCTTTATGTCATATAAAAATTTTCTAGAATTCTAGATAAACTGTTTCTTTGTGATCTAAATTTCAGACATGATAAATATACAAACTTTTACAAAATACTTTGTAAAAAATCTACACCATCAAAGTATCTTTATTAATAACCTTAGTGGTTAGATTTATTTTACATATATTATACAAAATACATTGGCATTACACCCCATTCTTAATACCAACTTATTATAGCTTTATTTCATAATATTGGATGTGGAAATGGAAACAGTGCCATCATGTGATACTTTTCAGGGTACTTCACTTCTTATATTCTCAAAGTCTAAGCATATAGCTACTATACAAATAAAAGAATTCACAGAAAACCAGGGAATGGCAATATAGTTCATCACCCAGTATTTTGCAAACACATCCTGTGTTCATGCTTTTGTGTAAAAAATTAGAAAGGGATTTTGAATCTTCAAAGAGAAACTGTAAAGCCAGTATCTGTATTTGTGTATATCATGGACAAACACTAGACATAGAGACACCCTTCATTAAAAATCTACTAGTATCATTTATTCTAGATCCTAAAACCCTGTGCATTTGCAATCAATTTCAATTTTTAAAATAAAAATGTGTCACTTCAAAAAAGGAGTAAATTCATTATTTTAATTAGCAAAAGCCTTGGTTAGGAAGAGGGGAAATTCAGACAGTATGTAATAAGTATCAATTCCAAAACCCAAAAACCTATATCTAAAATAGAACCCAGCTCCTCCATAAATTTCTTTTTTCCTTTAGTCAAGGATCATGGATAATTTTGCACTAATTTATGAAAAACTAAGTACCACAAACTAAAACAATAGATTTGGCCCAAGTTACATTATTTTTCTAGATTTCAAAATTAGCTTTGAAAACTATGTGGAATTAAAGTCTATAATAATCATGCATAACTATGAAATCTTATACTACAAATGATCCCTGCTCTCTTTCTTATAATTCACTCTGTAACTGTCATTCCATCAAAATATACCTATTTAGTTACAGGTGTCAATTTGGGAGCTACTCTCACCTTTACTTCCCATACTTATTTTATACAAATACAAAACTTCATTTTAAGAAAAGGTGTGTATTGCTCAAACACTAATATACACAATGCTAATCCAGGATTAGAAAAGATAAATCAATTTTTATTTATTTTAATGACTCATTAAATTTAACTGGTAATGACTCATGTTTGATCATTTAATTTTCAGTTCAGTTCAGTTCAGTCGCTCAGTCATGTCTGACTCTTTGCGACCCCATGAATCACAGCAGGCCAAGGCTCCCTGTCCATCACCAACTCCTGGAGTTCACTCAAATTCATGTCCATCAAGTCGGTGATGCCATCCAGCCATCTCATCCTCTGTCATCCCCTTCTCCTCCTGCCCCCAATCCCTCCCAGCATCAGAGTCTTTTCCAATGAGTCAACTCTTTTTATGAGGTGGCCATAGTTTTGGAGTTTCAGCTTCAGCATCAGCCTTTCCAATGAACACCCAGGACTGATCTCCTTTAGGATGAACTGGTTGGATCTCCTTGCAGTCCAAGGGACTCTCAAGAGTCTTCTCCAACACCACAGTTTAAAGTATCAATTCTTCAGCGCTCAGCTTTGTTCACAGTCCAACGCTCACATCCATACATTATCATAGGAAAAACCATAGCCTTGACTAGACAGACCTTTGTTGGCGAAGTAATGTCTCTGCTTTTCAATATGCTACCTAGGTTGGTCATAACTTTCCTTCCAAAGAGTAAGTGTCTTTTAATTTCATGGCTGCAATCATCATCTGCAGTGATTTTGGAGCCCCCAAGAATAAAGTCTGACACTGTTTCCACTGTTTCCCCATCTATTTCCCATGAAGTGATGGGACCAGATGCCATGATCTTCGTTTTCTGAATGTTGAGCTTTAAGCCAACTTTTGCACTCGCCTCTTTCATCAAGAAACTTTCTAGTTCCTCTTCACTTTCTGCCATAAGGGTGGTGTCATCTGCATGTCTGAGGTGATTGATAATTTCTCCCAGTAATCTTGATTCCAGCTTGTGCTTCTTCCAGTCCAGCATTTCTCATGATGTACTCTGCATATAAGTTAAAGAAGCAGGGTGACAATATACAGCCTTGATGTACTCCTTTTCCTATTTGGAACCAGTCTGTTGTTCCATGTCCAGTTCTAACTGTTGCTTCCTGACCTGCATATAGGTTTCTCAAGAGGCAGGTCAGGTGGTCTGATATTCCCATCTCTTGAAGAATTTTCCAGAGTTTGTTTTGATCCACACAGTCAAAGGCTTTGGCATAGTCAATAAAGCAGAATAGATGTTTTTCTGGAACTCTCTTGCTTTTTCCATGATCCAGCAGATTTGGCAATTTGATCTCTGGTTCCTCTGCCTTGTCTAAAACCAGCTTGAATCTGGAAGTTCATGGTTCACGTATTGCTAAAGCTTGGCTTGGATAATTTTGAGCATTACTTTACTAGCATGTGAGATGAGTGCAATTGTGCGGTAGTTTGAGCATTCTTTGGCATTGCCTTTCTCTGGAATTGGAATGAAAACTGACTTTTTCCAGTCCTGTGGCCACTGATGAGTTTTCCAAATTTGCAAGCATATTGAGTGCAACACTTTAATAGCATCATCTTTCAGGATCTGAAATAGCTCAACTGTAATTCCATCACCTCCACTAGCTTTGTTTGTAGTGATGCCTTCTAAGGCCTACTTGACTTCCCATTTCAGGATGTCTGGCTCTAGGTGAGTGATCACACCATCGTGATTATCTGGGTCATGAAGATCTTTTTTGTAAAGTTCTTCTGTGTATTCTTGCTACCTCTTCTTAACATCTTCTGCTTCTGTTAGGTTCATACCATTTGTCCTTTATCGAGCACATCTTTGCATGAAATGTTGCCTTGGTATCTCTAATTTTCTTGAAGAGATCTCTAGTCTTTCCCATTCTGCTGTTTCCCTCTATTTCTTTGCACTGATCGCTGAGGAAGGCTTTCTTATCTCTCCTTGCTATTCTTTGGAACTTTGCATTGAGTTGCTTATAGCTTTCCTTTTCTCCTTTGCTTTTCGCTTCTCTTCTTTTCACAGCTATTTGTAAGGCCTCTTCAGAACGGCATTTTGCTTTTTTGCATTTCTTTTCCATGGGGATGGCCTGATCCCTGTCTCCTATACAATGTCTTGAACCGGGCAAAGGAGGGCTGAGAGGAGCTACTTCACCTTCAAGGTCAGGAGGGGCAGCTGTGAGGAGATACCCCTTGTCCAAGGTAAGGAGCAGTGGCTGTGCTTTGCTGGAGCAGCCATGAAGATATACCCTATGTCCAAGGTAAGAGAAACCCAAGTAAGATGGTAGGTGTTGCGAGAGGCCATCAGAGGGCAGACACACTGAAACCAAAATCACAGAAAACTAGCCAATCTGATCACATGGACCAGAGCCTTTCTAATTCAATGAAACTAAGCCATGCTGTGTGGGGTCACCCAAGACAGGAGGGTCTACGACTGCAGGCAGGAATCCCTTAGAAGAAATGGTATAGCCATCATGGTCAAAAAGAGTTCGAAATGCAGTACTTGGATGCAATGTCAAAAACGACAGAATGATCTCTGTTCGTTTCCAAGGCAAACCATTCAATATCATGGTAATCCAAGCCTATGCCCCAACCAGCAATGCTGAAGCTGAAGTTGAATGGTTCTATGAAGATCTACAAGACCTTTTAGAACTAACACCCAAAAAAGATGTCCTTGTCATTATAGCGGACTGGAACTCAAAAGTAGGAAGTAAAGAAACACCTGGAGTAACAGGCAAATTTGGCCTTGGTGTATGAAATGAAGCAGGGCAAAGACTAAGAGTTTTGCCAAGAGAATGCACTGGTCATAGCAAACACCCTCTTCCAACAACACAAGAGAAGACTCTACACGTGGACATCACCAGATGGTCAACACCGAAATCAGATTGATTATATTCTTTGCAGCCAAAGATGGAGAAGCTCTATACAGTCAGCAAAAACAAGACCGGGAGCTGACTGTAGCTCAGATCATGAACTCCTTATTGTCAAATTCAGACTTAAATTGAAGAAAGTGGGGGAAACCACTAGACCATTCAGGTATGACCTAAATCATTTAACTTTAGTACACACGTAATCCAAGGCATTTCAGTTTAAATTAAAATTACCCAAAAGTGAGAAAATGAAAGTCGCTCAGTGTTGTCTGACTTTTTGCGACCCATGGACCATATGGTCCATGGAATTCTCCAGGCCAGAATACTGGAGAGGGTAGCTGTTCCCTTCTCCAGGGATCCTTTCAACCTAGGGACTGAACTCAGGTTTCTCACACTGTAGGCAGATTTTTAGCCAGCTAAGCCACCAGGGAAGTCCAAAAGTGAGAAAACTAAACTATAATGCAAGATTTAAACTTTTGATGACTTTACAATAGTAGTTTTTAAACAATCATCCTAAATTCAATTATTTTGCAAATCCTTTGTGATATACTATAGCACAACACTTAAAATTCCACACAAAATGGACATAAGGAAAGAAAGGAGAAAAAACGAGAAAAATTTATTCACACGAGCATAATTGTAGCTGCTTGTTTTTTGAATGGTGAAAATAACCTCTAATCATAGGTGCCTGAAGAGAATTTAATTATAGTCACTGAAAAAATTAAGTGAGGAAAATTTCAGCAGTAGGAAAAAGGTAAAAGTAGATGTGATTTATTAAATTCTTTGTTTTAAAAAAATTCTTTCTAGACTAAATGAAAACAGAAGTTACCAACTTGTAAACAAATCTCCAAAAGAATCATCTCTTCTATGGTAATAAAGGGCTTGAGGATTACCCTAAAACCTTTTGTTATTATCACTATTATTATTCTTTTTCCAAATAACACCAGGCATCAACTCACTGACAGCTTCTTTATTTGGAAACAGTGCTGTTCCTCTGAGAAGAGACTCTATTTTCTTGTTCCAAAACTGTTCTGCAGATTTTTGTTTTGTGGTAGAAAGGAACCTATAGAACCTTTTCTTTTTTCATTAAATATATCTTCCATAAATTCTTCCGTTCTTCCAACCTACACTGATACTGATCTTTCAACAGTTCTTTCTGAGAAATAAGAGATAGGAGACTTTTGAAGGCCCTCAGTAATGTAACACACTTTTCCTTCTATGATAAGATTCACCACTGATACTTCTACATTTTCAGCTATGGAAGGAGTCAACAATACCAACTCTTTCAAATTCAGTTCCTGATTGATGTTTCACAAATCACAGAACTCTAGGAAAAAGCATCCAGGGAGTTATGAGTGGGGCAATGAACTTCTTCACCCAATCCACCGTTATTTTCAAAGTTATATTTGAGTCTCAACTTTCCTTACTTCTAGAATGGCAGTATTTTGGAGTTAGCAGGAAATAAAAAGTAGTTGCTCAGAAAAGATACATGTGTGAAAAGTGCTAATCTGTGATGCAGTTATTTCTAATCACCTTTCAATGTACTAAGAGATAAAAATTATAAATCAAGATGTAAATTCCGTTTCATATATTTATATCTTTATAACATTAAGAACAACATTGACACCTGAAAGTTAGTAATAGAACCCTCCATGGCAGCAATTTGTTATTATTCATGATTTGTTACACAATTGTAAGCCTGTTTAATGATGGAAGAAAGAGTTTAAGTTATTGCTGGTTAAGGTCATAAATTTTAATATTTTAGGAGTGAAAAAAATTGTATACTAATTATTAAATTATTTAAGTAACAGTGAAAATTGCATGTCTTCATATTCGCTACATTAACATCTTTTTACCTTCATCATTAACAACTCTTCTCTAACAGCCCCACTAGACACACACACACATCTAGATAAACAGGCATAGACAGTAAACAATTTGATGAACTTTGCCAGAACTAATCAAAATCTGTTGGAAATTCAGTGTGTGGGATGGAATGCCATTTTGTTGGCTTCCCTGGTAGTTCAAATAAATGGTAAAGAAAGTGCAAGTGAAGTCGCTCAGTCGTGCCCGACTCTTTGCGACCCCGTGGACTGTAGCCTACCAGGCTTCTCTGTCCATGGGATTCTCCAGGCAAGAATACTGGAATGGGTTGCCATTTCCTTCTCCAGGGGATCTTCCCGACCCAGGGATTGAACCCAGATCTTCTGCATTGCAGGCAGATGCTTTAACCTCTGAGCTACCAGGGAAGCTCCTGCAATGTGGGAGACCTGGGTTTGATCTCTGAATTGTGAAGATCCCCTGAAGGAAGGCATAGAAACCCATTCCAATGTTCTTACCTGGAGAATCCCCATGAAAAGAGGAGCCTGGCAGGATACAGTCCATGGAGTCACAAAGAGTAGGACACGACCGAGTGACTAAGCACAGCACAGCATGCCATCTAGTTAGTTAACACAGAGCTGTCTGTGATGAAAACCACAATCACAGAAAACTAACCAAACTGATGACATGGATAACAGCTTTGTCTAAATGTATGAAACTCTAAGCCATGCCACCAAAACAGACGGGTCATAGTGAAGAGTTCTGACAAAACATGGTCCATTAAAGAAGGGAGGGCAAACCACTTTAGCATTCTTGCCTTGAGAGCCCCATGAACAGTATGAAAAGGCAAAATGATAGGACACTGAAAGATAAACTCCCCAGGTCAGTAGGTGCCAATATGCTACAGGAGAAGAGTGAAGACAGCTCCAGAAGGAATGAAGAGGCTGAGCCAAAGGGGAAACAACACCCAGTTGTGGATGTGTGTGGTAGTAAAGTAAAGCCTGATGCTGTAAGGAACAATACTGCAAAGGAACCTAGAATGTTAGGTCCATGAATCAAGGTAAATTGTGAGTGGCCAAACAGGAGATGGCAAGAATGAACGTGGACATTTTAGGAATCAGTAAACTAATATGGACCAGAATGGGCAAATTTAATTCAGATGACCCTTATATCTACTACTATGTGCAAGAATACCTTAGAAGAAATGGAGGAGTCCTCGGAGTCAACAAAAGAGCCTGAAATGCAGCACTTGGGTGCAATCTCAAAAATAACAGAATGATCTCTGTTCATTTCCAAGGCAAACCATTCAATATCACTGTAATCCAAGCCTATGCCCCAACCACTAATGCCAAAGAAGCTAAAAGTTGAATGGTTCTATGAGGACCTACAAGATTTTCTAGAACTAACACCAAAAAAGACGTCCTTTTCATCATAGGGGACTGGAATGCAAAGTAGGAAATCAAGAGATGCCTGGAGTAACAGGCAAATTTGGCCCAGGAGCACAAAAGAAGCAAGTCAAAGGCTAACAGAGTTTGGCCAAGAGAACACACTGGTCATAGCAAACACCCTCTTCTCACAACACAAGAGACGATACTACACGTGGACATCACCAGATGGTCAACACTGAAATCAGTAAGATTATATTATTTGAGCCGAAAATGGAAAAGCTCTATACAGTCCCAAAAAACAAGACTGGGACTGACTAGGGCTCAGTTCATGAACTCCTTACTGCAAAATTCAGACTTAAATTGAAGAAAGTAGAGAAAACCACTACGCCATTGAGGCGTGACCTAAATCAAATCTCTTACAATTATACAGTGGAAGTGGCAAATAGATTCAAGATATTAGATCTGATGGACAGTGCTTGAAGAACGATGAACAGAGGTTCATAAAAGTATACAGGAGGCCGTGATCAAAAACATCCCCAAGAAAAAGAAATGCAAAAAGACAAAATGGTTGTCTGAGGAGGGCTTACAAACAGCTGAGAAAAAAAGAGAAGCTAAAGGCAGAGGAGAAAAGGAATGAAACACCTATCTGAATGAAGAGTTCTAAAAAAGCAAGGAGAGATAAGAAAGCTTTCCTCAGTGGTCAATGCAAAGAAATAAAGGAAAACAATAGAATGGGAAAGACTAGAGATCACTTCAAGAAAATTAGAGATATCAAGGGAATATTTTATGCAAAGATTGGCACAATAAAGGATAGAAACAGCATGGACCTAACAGAAGCAGAAGGTATTAAGAAGATGAGGCAAGAATACACAGAAGAACTAAACAAAAAAGATCTTCATGACCTAGATAACCACAATGGTGTTTACACTCACCTAGAGACAGACATCTTGCAGTGTGAAGTCAAGCGGGCCTTAGGAAGCATCATCACAAACAAAGCTAGTGAGGTGATGGAATTCCAGTTGAGCCGTTTCAAATTTTAAAAGCTGATGCTGTGAAAGTGCTGCACTCAATATGCCAGCTAATTTGGAAAACTCAGCAGTGGCCACAGTACTGGAAAAGGTCAGGTTTCACTCCAATCCCAAAGAAGGCAATGCCAAACAATGTTCAAACTACCGCACAATTGCACAAATCTTACATGCTAGCAAAGTAATGCACAAAATTTTTCAAGCCAGGCTTTAACAGTACATAAACCGTGAACTTCCAGATGTTTAAGCTGGTTTTAGAAAAAGCAGAGGAACCAGAGATCAAATTGCCAACATCTGCTGGTCATAGAAAAAGTAAGAGAATTCCTGAAAACCATTGACTTCTGCTTCATTGACTAAGCTAAAGCCTTTTTTACTGTGTGGATCACAAAACACCGTGGAAAATTCATCAAGAGATAGGAATACCAGACCAACTTACCTGCCTCTTGAGAAATCTGTATGCAGATCAAGAAGCAACAGTTAGAACTGGACATGAAATAGACTGGTTCCAAATTGGAAAAAGGGTATGTCAAGGCTGTATACTGTCACCCTGCTTATTTAAGTTATATGCAGAGTACATCATGCTAAATGCCAGGCTGGATGAAGCACAAGCTAGAATCAAGATCACCGGAAGAAATATAAATAATTCTCAGATATGCAGATGACACCATAGAGCAAAGAGGAACTAAACAGCCTCTTGATGAAAGTGAAAGAGGAGAGTGAAATAGATGATGTAAAACTCAACATTCAAAAAACGAAGATCATGGCATCTGGTCCCATTGCTTCATGGCAAACAGATGGAAAAACAATGGAAACTGTGACAGACTTGATTTTCTTAGGCTCCAAAATCCCTGCAGATGGTGACTTCAGCCATGAAATTAGAGGACGCTTGATCCTTGGAAGAAAAGCTGTGAGAAACCTAGAGAGCAGATTCATTACTTTGCCAACAAGGTCTGTATAGTCACAGTTATAGTTTTTCACACGCATGGGTGTGAGAGTTAGACTATAAAGAAAGCTGGGCACCAAAAAAATTATGCTTTTGAACTATGGTGTTGGAGAAGACTCTTGAGAGTCCCTTGGACTGCAAGGAGATCCAAGCAGTCCATCCTAAAGGGAATCAGACCTGAATATTCACTGAAAGGACTGATGCTGAAGCTGAAATCCCAATAGTTTGGCCACCTTATGCAAAGAGCTGACTCATTTGAAAAGACCCTGATGCTGGGAAAAATTGAAGGCGGGAGGAGAAGGGGACGACAGAGGATGAGATGGTTGGATGGCATCACTGACTCAATGGACATGAGTTTGAGTAAACTACGGGAGTTGGCCAAGGACAGGAAGGCCTGGTGTGCTGTAGTCCATGGGGTCATAAAAAGTAGGACACAACTAAGGACTGAACTGAACTGATCGAAGGTTTTTCCATTAGTTATGCATGGATGTGAGAGGTGGATCATAAAGCAGGCTGAGTGCTGAAGAATGAATGCTTTCAAACTGTGGTGTTGGAGAAGATTGTTGAGAGTTCCTTGGACAGCAAGTTCAAACCAGGCAGACCTAAAGGAGCTCAGTCCTGAATATTCATTGGAAGGACCGGTGCTGAAGCTGAAGCTGACACTCCAGTACTTTAGCCATCTTATGGGAAGAGCTGACTCATTAGAGAAAGACTGTGATGCTTGGAAAGATTGAAGGCAGGAGAAGGGGACAACAAAGGACTAGATGATTGGATGACATTACAATTAAATGGACATTAGTTTAGAGCAAGCTTTGGGAATTGGTGAAGGACAAGGAAGCCTGGTGTGATGCAGTCCATGAGGTCACAAAAGTCAGACTCGATCGAGCAACTGAACAACAACAGAGATGTCATCTGTTGCACATATGACATAAGACTGTTGAAAATGTCAGAAAATGACTTGATGCACTTATTCTAGGGTCACAAAGAGATGGGCACAATTGAAGCGACTTAGCATGGACATGCACAGTTTGAGTAGAAGGTGATAAATTTTCTTTCACAGCCAATCTAATGATCAATGCACAAATTTCTTTATGTGACAGCTGAGAAAATTCACTTTTTTACATCAAGCTTCATCTCTGTGCTTCATCTTAGTTATTATTCCTGACATAGTCTTTGTCTATAGTTACATACACATAATGAAAGATCCTCTTTATAGTTGATCATGATGATTTTTTTTCTCTTTTAACTATTATTCTTGTCATTTTAGCCCAAGACATTATCATAAACAATGCTATGTGCACGTATGCTAAGTCATGTCAGTGATATCTGACTCTACAATTCTATAGATTATAGCCCACCAGGCTCCTCCTTCCATGGGATTCTGAAAGCAAAAATACTGGAGTGAGTTGCCATACTCCCCTCTAGGGGATCTTTCCCAACCCAGGCATCAAATCTGCATCTCTTATGTCTCCTATACTGAAAGGCAAGTTCTTTGCCACTAGCACCACCTGAGAAGCCCAAACAATGCTTTGCCTATATTGTCATCTTTTTTGAGCGTTACCTTGTTAGCATGTGAAATGAGCACACTTGTGCAGCAGTTTGAATATTCTTTGACATTGCCTTTCTTTGGGATTGGAATGAAAACTGACCTTTTCCAGTCCTGTGGCCACTGCTGTGTTTTTCAAATTTGCTAGCATATTGAGTGCAGCATTTATTTGGTGGGTTTATTTGGGTGGGTGGGGCGATGCCTGAAGAATATCAACAGTAATTGTTGTCATTTATTATTCCTTATATAAAAGCATACATTTATTGACAAATAGTCAAGATGAATGGCTCTCCTAATTTGTGTATCCCTAATAACTTTCCCTCCTATAGGTTACTTTAAGACTCATATGAATCTCTTGACAGTTAGAAAATACTTCCTTCTACCATTCTGCCAATACTTGATGCAGAGATTTTCATTCAGACATATATATATTTGTATAATATTTCTTCTTCGGCTATAATATTTCACTATCCTTGTTATGTTTCACCCTCTTAAATCGGAGTGAAACTTTTTGATGGTGGGCCATCAGTTGCTAGACAAAGAAACAGATGCACAAATAGGCATTCTAGGTTACTGTTCAAGTCTAATGTTATAAAAGAGTAATATGACTCTGGGATAGTATTTATCTAATATTATTAGAAAAATAAATCCATAGGCTCAAATCAAAGGTAAAAATGATTATTAAATCATTTTAATCATCATCATCATAATAATGTGATGAATTAAATGAATAAAAATCAGTTGAACTGAAGCACCAGAGTTTTCCATATACAACCATACTTGAAAGAAAAAAGAAACAAAACACTTGAAACAAAACAAGTTTGAACAGCTTAAAAGAAAAATTGAAGGAACCAAAAAATATTAAACCCAACTAATGAGAGGTGGGGCATGTGTCATTATCACATATTCATACAAAGTGAAGGAGGTTGACCCTTGCTCATGAAATACATTTTCTCGGATAACTGGCCTTTATTATCTAACCAAATGCTTTACTTTTTTCATCATCACGGAGGATAAAGTGCTACAACTTAGTTTTTTAAAAAATGAAAGGCAAACACCATTTATCAGTTCAGTTCAGTCGCTCAGTCATGTCCAACTCTTTGCGACCCCATGAACCACAGCACACCAGGCCTCCCTGTCCATCACAACTCCCGGAGTCCACCCAAACCTATGTCCATTGAGTCACTGATGCCATCCAACCATGTCATTCTCTGTCGACCCCTTCTCCTCCTGCCCTCAATCTCTCCCAGCATCAGAGTCTTTCAAATGAGTTAGCTCTTTACATCACATGGCCAAAGTATTAGAGTTTCAGCTTCAGCATCAGTCCTACCAATGAACACCCAGCACTGATCTCCTTTAGGATGGACTGGTTGGATCTCCTTGCACTCCAAGGAACTCTCAAGAGTCTTCTCCAACCACAGTTCAAAAGCATCAATTTTTTGGTGCCCAGCTTTCTTTACAGTCCAACTCTCACATCCATACATGGCCACCGGAAAAACCATAGCCTTGACTAGACGGACCTTTGTTGATGTCTCTGTTTTTTAATATGTTGTCTAGGTTGGTCATAACTTTCCTTCCAAGGAGTAAGCATATTTTAATTTCATGGCTGCAATCACCATCTGCAGTGATTTATCAGTACACAATCCATTTTTTAAAAATAGGCCAAAAATTTAATGTTTCTAAGAGTGTTTAAATCAGATGGAAGGCCATGATTTCAAAATAGTTTACTGATGGTCCTTTCTGTCTAAAGGTATACACAGACACAAATACACACAAAACTGATTTCTTCCTACTACCTCATGGCCATCAGTATAATGTCCTAAGAGAGTGATTCTTCAGGGTTACAGATGCACAGAGCCACGTGCCCTTCACTTCATGAACCCAGAGAGGATACCAGAGGTAGCTGTGCGGTATTTCAAGGGATTTTTGAAATGTTATTTCTCCTGATATGAGGCTATCACTTAACACATGTAAGAATTAAAGATTTTAAAATTAAAAAAATAAAAAACTAAAAACTAAAAAATAAACTCCAGGTGAAGTGGAAAAAAAAATAAATTAAATTTGATGGGATATCTGTCTAGGAAGTCAGATAAACAAGCTAATGAGGAATAAGGAGAGTCTCTTTTGCTATGAAGGTGAAGCGAAGTCGCTCAGTCATGTCCAGCTCTTTGCAACCCCATGGACTGTAGCCTACCAGTTTCCTAAGTCCATGGAATTTTCCAGGCAGAGTACTGGAGTGGATTGCCGTTTCCTTCTCCAGGGGATCTTTCCAACCCCGGGACTGAACCACGGTCTCCTGCATTGCAGGCAGGCGCTTTACCATCTGACCCACCAGGGAATGTTGAGTCCTGTATTAGAGACTACCTGTATTTTTAGTTTGTTTGCTTGCTTGCTTACTGAGTTCATATTTTGTTCTAACTTGTTCAAGTGCCCTAAATTTTAATCTCCAGGTATAAGTTGTAATTTCATGTCCAGAAGTAAAAAGGAAAACATGAAGAAAAGAAAAAGAGAATACAAAGTAAAATAACCTATAATAAAGTTTAGCATAAACCTACACTGCTACTGCTAAGTCGCTTCAGTTGTGTCGAACTCTGTGCGACCCCATAGATGGCAGCCCGCCAGGCTCCCCTGTCCCTGGGATTCTCCAGGCAAGAACACTGGAGTCGGTTGCCATTTCCTTCTCCAATGCATGAAAGTGAAAAGTGAAAGGGAAGTCGCTCAGTCATGTCCGATCCTTAGTGGCCCCATGGATTGCAGCCTACCAGGCTCCTCCATCCATGGGATTTTCCAGGCAAGAGGACTGGAGTGGGGTGCCATTGCCTTCTCTGATAAAACTACACAGTATCAGCAAATACTTGACACTGTTTTTTTTTCATATGCAATAACTCCAAGATGCAAAACATTTACTAGATGATGACTAAGTTTAACAAATCAAAATTTGAGAATTTTACTGGTACTTCATTTGTTCATATATTAATTTAACAAATATCTGAGTTACTGTGTGCCAACTACTGCCAAGCACCTGGATGACAGAGGAGAAGAATGGACATATTCAGTACATTCATGAAAAATGCAGGCAAAAGTTAATAATCACACAAATATACAATTGCAATCTGTGATCACTGATGTGAAGAGAGAGTCCAAGTTCAATGAGATTGCTTATCAGGGAAATTTAATCAAATTTGGGGAAATCATAAAATCTCCTAAAGGAAGTGACTCTCTGAGCTCTGACCTGCAGGATGAAAGGTCATTACTAACACAGGTGAGGTGCAGGGTAAGAGTAATCTATGTTTACATGAAGTCCCTGAGAAAGGAGAGACAGGTAACCTCAAGTACTCTATACAGGTTAACAGAAACCACTAACCACATCATCTCTAGCTTTTTTGGATCCATTAAAAACATGTGCCTAACCTGATCATTAAGTACCGAATTGCCTGAAAGTAAACATTACTGAGCCTGGAGGGCTACAGTCCATGAGGTCACAAAAGATTTGGGCACAACTTAGCAACTAAATTTTAGCAACTAAACAAGCATTACTAAAATCTTTTCTCAAATTTTATCTGTGGTTGTGGTAATTGACTAGAGATGACTGCTTTGAATATTTTTGTGAACTACATGATTATTATGGCCAGGATCAGAGAAAAACGAGTGGCCTACCTTTATCTGGTAAAATACTGAAAAGAAGACATCACAGAGTGCCAGCCTTTACTTTGACTTTATTATTTGCCTAAAGACACTGGGACCTTCTTTGGTAGCTCAGACAGTAAAGAAGCTGCCTACTACTAATGCAGGAGACATAAGAGACACGGGTTCCACCCCTTGGTTGGTAGGATTCCCTGGAGACAGGAATGGCAATCCACTCCAGTATTCTTGCCTGGAAAATTCCATGGACAGAGGAGCCTGGTGGACTACAAGTCTATGGAGTTGCAAAGAGTTGGACATGACTAAGCAACTAACACAACAACAAAGACACTGGAGAAAAAACGGCTAAATTCATAAAGACCCTGAAAAGAGACTGTATTTTCTGTGCCCCCAAACAAGTAAAAGTTGTAACATTAGGGGGTGCAAATTATATCATAGAGACCAACTTCAAGGTCTTAAATCCCTAGTCACCTTCTTTAGAGTGAATTCTTAAAATGTTTTTCCAAAAGACTTCTGTTCTTCCTATTCATCCTTTTGAAACCCATTCTGAAGACTAGGTGGGTTCAGAGGCCATCTATTCAAACAGACGTTTGATTTAAGCACCTTAATTTACAGAAACTTCAACATATTCTCTTTATTATAAATAATTTGCCTAAGCCACAAATGACTTCTGAACCTTACCTTCTTGCAAAAGAGTATGGTTTGTACTCTTAGCTATCTAATCCCTATCAAAATTCTAGTTCAAAGAAATAATATTTATGGAGGATTGCCTAAATGACACATACAGCATTCATTACTCAGGGCAGAGAGTCTAAATTTTACATCTCAATCTGACCAGACCATGAATGAACTAATTCTAACTACTAATGTAATGCATCGGGCTTCCCTGGTGGCTCAGACAGTAAAGCGTCTGCCTGCAATGCGGGAGACCCGGGTTCGATTCCTGGGTCAGGAAGATCCCCTGGAGAAGGAAATGGCAATCCACTCCAGCACTCTTGCCTGGAAAATCCCATGGACAGAGGAGCCTGATAGGCTACAGTCCATGGGGTCGCAAAGAGTCAGACACGACTGAGTGACTTCACTTTCACTTAATGTAATGCATCAGTATCTCTTAAAATTGCTTTTATTGAACTTCACATTGGAGTTATTTATTCAACACACATTGACAGATATTACAAGAAATGGCTTTATTTTGTCTGTTATGGGGCTACTGCTCATACACTATACTACATAGTGGGCCTTCATGAAGATGGGGGGAAATTCCTGCACGTCTAAGCATATAGAAAAATAATGATTCATTCCAGAAACTTGTATTTTTAAATTTTTTATAGTATAGGTATGTTGGCTCCTTCAATTTATCTGCTAAATAGATCAAAGGTAGATTAAAAGTTAATACTATTAATAGAAACTGAACAGACCTTTACAGAAAATACTACAGCTTCCTTATTTTTCTCCATATCTTCACCCTCTTTTTGATTCTGTCCACTACTTATTAGCAAAGTTTAAAATTGACTAAAACCTACAAAACACACTCTTTTAGAGTTTAACTCTTTAAATTAAGAGAAATATAATGTTTATAAATATGTATTTTCAGAAAATTGGTTAAAAAAGCTTCAAGTATTTTTTAATACCCATCTTAATTATTGGATTTTAATTCAATATCCCCAACTATGTTTTTAAATGTGATGTGTTAACCAACACAAAAAAAGTCATTTTTTTCATGTATTTTTTACTTTCTTACCAGCAAAATGTTTTGAAAAAAAGATTCCAGAGACTACAATGAAACAAAAATGAGAGCCTACAAGGGATTTCATATACTAATCATAAATTTACATTTAGGAAAGTGTGAGTAAATAGTACTAGAAACAAGAACATTCACAGATATCTGACTTTTTCTTTGTCCAGTGTTCTCATCCTTCCTTAACACAAGGTTGTAAGCATTATTAGTAAATTCGTAAAGTATTAAATTTATCACTACATAATGTTGAATACTTGGAAGTTTAATCTAAAAAATATAAATTCTCTGTTGCAAATGAATTTTATAATCTATGATAAATTATTACCAGCACAGACAAATAGCAAAGAACAGATTTCTTTTTTTAGCTTTAGCAGAAAAAGAGAAAAAAAGAGATTAATCAATATCAGTAAGCAATAATCTAGTGAAATGAAATGAAGTTGCACGGTCATGTCCGACTTTTTGCGACCCCATGGGCTGTAGCCCACCAGGCTCCTCAGTCCATGGGATTTTCCAGGCATGAATACTGGAGTGGGTTGCCATTTCCTTCTCCAGGGTAACTTCCCGACCCAGGGATTGAACCTGGGTCTCCCACATTGCAGGCAGACGCTTTCCTGTCTGAGCTACAAGGGAAGCAGAGCCCTGATGGACTGCAACAAATTTCCCTAAAAAAAGAATAAGCAAGGAAGCTTAAAATGTGCAGAGAGCACTTATAAACAAGCAGTGAGCACAGGCTGGTTCAGAGAACACTAAGCATAGCATCTGAATATAAAGAAACACAGGGACATGGTCAGGAAAAGAATAAAAGAAGTACCTTTCAAATGAATATTAAGAAAAAGTGAAAGCCAGAGTGACAGTAGAAGAATTGGAAGGATTTATGATATTGAATTTTTTTTTAAAGGAAGGTTCCAGTGACAAAAATTTCTAACAACATATTCTCTGTGCAAAGATTGTGATGACCCCCAAATCACAATTTCTCGCTTTGAAAATCAGACATATGGTAATACAGAAAAAAACCTTAGTTCTAAAATATTGATAAGCACAATGATTGGTAGGATTTTTAGGATAAAATGTATAGATTTCCACACCTCGAAGAATAACTTCAGCTTTACCAGGTAACATCTAGTTTGAATCCACTGGGCTGGCCAGTAGAAAAGTGGTAGAACTTCTTAGTCTGCTTCCTAGTTGCAATAGCTGTGAAGTCACTTGAGTCAGTAAAACGTTAAACAAAGATCAATTTAAAAATAAAAAGTTTCAGAATTTTTATATTATACTTGTTCTTTAGAGAAAATTTCTAAGTTAATTGCTAGTATTTCACACTGCTTAAATAAAACTGACTTACAAGAATACTGACATGTAATTCTTTTTGGATCATCAACTGGCAGGAAAATAATTATTTCTTCTAAAAATGAGTAACTGGGTAAACTAGAAAATTGGAAGGTGTTCCCTTTTTCAACATGATATCTTCCATGGAGGCACAAATTACTGTAACTCTTGCTTTGAATAATATCTTTCCCTAGTGAGGAGAAGAACTTTTGGCCACCCATCCTCTCCCTAGATACATATGTGTCACATGTAAATCTATTCTGCATCCTCCCTCTCTTTTTTATACTTAAATAATAGAACTAAAATTCATGTCTTCTGAATTTATAAAATGAATGGATTGATCTGTGAGGAAAACCAATGGGAAAGAAGATTTCGAAATGTTTAACAGTATCACAAAGGTGATACACTGTTGTGCTGATTTTAGTCTGAAGCAGATAAACTCAAATTATAGTTTAACTTCTGCTTATAGGAACCATTCCATTTTGAAAATATCTGTTGCAAAATTAAAATAGATAATGTAATTGCGTGAAGAGTGGCTCTGATATGTTTACACTCACCAGGGAGTACACTCAGAGATGAGGAAAACATGCCCCCCAAATCACACACATAGACATGCCCTGATGTATAGAAGTAAATACTCTATATGAACTAATACATGCAGAAATTAGAGTTGATTGGATATATATATAGAACAAACTAAGCAAAAGATATTAATGACTTGGGTACAATACTACCAAAGAACTCATGCCTTTCAGCACATATAGGTACACTGTGATATCTATGATACCGATTTTTTTAAACAATAGAAGTTAATTTTGCTTGAAGAAAAAAAAATCAGATATGGGGAATAGCCACACACTCTTCCTCTTCCTCACATACCAAAACACATATATGTCATACAAGAAAATAGTTTTGTGTGAACACACAACCAAATCAGTACATGAAAAATATTACAGCACAAACTTAATTTATAAGAAACCTGATATTTAAAGTCTGATATGGTAAGTGTGACTACTAGGTTTGTTAAGACAAAGTAACCACATTCCTTAGAATGTGGACTCTATCCTTAGGAATACCTGGTTTCAAGCACAAGCACCACCTTTAAAATTTGTAGATTTCTGATGTTTTATTTAACCTCTCTGTCTCAGATTTCTTGTCTGTAAAGTAGAAAAAAATAACACACATCTGATAGGGTTATTTTTAAGATTTACTGAGATCATATGTACTTTAATATTGTGTGCCTATATATTTTAAAGACAAAGTAACTTTTTTTTCTTTTTAAAGAATGAGATTTTGTACAGAGTAATTCTCTGAACTCTTACAGCATTTATTTTAAACTTGTAATAAAACCATCAACCTAGTGTAGAGTAAAAGTGCACAGGCTTCCTCCACTTACTAGCTGTGGACAAATTATTCAGCCTCTCCAAGTCTTGGCTTTCTCACATGCAAATTGTGAATAAAAGTGCTTATTTTTGAAAATTTTTTGAGAAATTTAAAATAATGGATACAAAAAGTGCCTAGAATAAATTTCAGTATGTTTTAATTTGTTTTGTGAACATTTCATTGCAGCCCTACCAGCTTTCAAAAACATCTAAAGGTGCCCCAATGATCACTGTAGCACTCTTTACAATAGCAAAGACACAGGAGCAACTTACATGTCTGTCAACAGATAAATGGATAAATAAGTTGTGATACATGTATGCAATGCATATTACTCAGTCATAAAAAAGAATGAATTTGAGTAAGTTCTAGTGAGGTGGGTGAAACTAGAGCCTATTATACAGAGTGAAGTAAGTCAGAAAGAAAAAAATAAATATTGTATATTAACGCATATATATGGACTCTAGAAAAATGGCACTGATGAACCAATTTGCAGGGCAGAAATAGAGGCAGACCTAGGGAACAGACTTAAGGACACAGCAGGGGAAGAAGAGGGTGGGGTGACTTGAGAGAGTAGCATGGAAACATATACATTACTGTATATAAAATAGATAGCTAGTGGGAAGTTGCTATATAACACAGGTAGCTCAACCAGTGGGAAGTTCGTATATAACACAGGGAGCTCAACCTAGTGCTCTGTGACAACCTAGCGGGGTGGGATGGGATTAGGAGTGGGAGGGAGATTCAAGAGGGAAGAAACATATGTATACTACGACTGATTCAAGTTGCTGTATAGCAGAAACAAACATATCATTGTAAAGCAATTAATCTCCAATTAAAAATAAATTTTAAAAAATCTTGAGAGATGAAATTATTTTTTTATGTATTTCTCCATTATCCACTCTACACATATTTTTGCTGAAAAAGGAAGTTGAGACTAATGCTCAGGAATCATGAGATACTGTTCCAAGGATTGATGTGCTGTAGAATTGCTGGTAAAGTACAAAGAAAATTATTTTTAATGAGAAAACTGATTTTAAAACTCACTAGATATTCATGATGCATAACTAGCAAGACTCTTGGACATCTACCCTTCCCTACTTTGTGTGTGTGTGTGTGTGTGTGTGTGTGTGTGTGTGTGTAGGTAGGGAGACCATCAACATATTTCTTTTGTCACACAAATGTAAAACAAATAGTCTTTCCTCTGTCTGGAAATGTTCAAACAGCAGATAAATAATTCAAAGCAAGTCGTTCATCTTACAATTTTAAGTTTTATACTAATAAAATAAGTAGTGCCTTCAAAGCATAGTGACCTCACGGAGGCAGAGGTCTTTACATCATCAGTGGTTGGGCTGGTCCTACCTTCCTTGTTCCCCAGGCCTTCTGCTTCTTGCAGGCTCCAAATGTGCCAGGACCTAGAAATGTTCTGCTTTCTCAGAACATTGGGGTGGAAAGGCTGTGGCCTCTGAGCAGGGAGTTACCTCATACGTTGTGTGAATCTGACAAGATTGTGCAAGATAACCTAAGAAGAGGTGCTGGACGGTGAAACAAGCAACTACCAAGACAGATATGTTTAACAGTTGAGTTGAGCACTCATGAGAGAAGCTCAGAATGAGTCTTCAAATATTTTAAGGATACATACGTCCTTCCTGCTACATAAGATGAAGTAATTGAATAACCAGAAAATTTTAGCCTCTAAATCTAAAAGCTTCCTGCGAATGAGTACTGAATGTGCTGCCAAGAATGTAAAAACAAAGAATTCACAATATGGTGACATGAGAGCAGGGAAATAGAAAAAAAGAACACAGAATAAAGTGACTCAGATAATAAGTAGTTCTCTAGCAGTGGCAGAATATACAAAATGCTACAAGAACACAAGTGTGTGGTAGGCATAAATTCTATTTAGCTTTACTCAGGGAAGACATCAAAGAAGAAGTATAGTTTAAGAAATATTGTGAAGGCAGAAGTGATAAAGAGAAGAGGTAAGCTCTTCAGAACATCAAGAATAAATGTGAATATATGGAATGGCATGTGGTACTCAGGAAATACAAGGGCAAGCAATGCAACACAGGTGACATAAAGGGAGCAAAGTGCTGAAAAACAGTGACTCGAAGAAGTATGTACTATGAGACCTGGAGCCCATGATCAGATGCAAGTCTTGGACTCAAACAGTCCAGGACATTTAACAAGTTTTTTGAGATCCCAACGTACTCTTCTACTGAACAGGAAGTAGGATGCTATGATCTAAAATTCTGATGTGAATGTGACTCCAGATCTGAAATCTTCATTATTGACAGAAACAAGCAGCTTTTTGTGGACATCTACATAAATACTCTGAAGATTTCAACTTTAGGCTCTGCAATGCAAAATGTTAGTGAATTAATAGTTATAAAACAGAATTTTAAATGTACACATCAGAGTCCCTATAAGACAATGCTCAATTAATTTAGTGTAAATCAAAATAAACTAGCTCCAGGACCCAAAATAACACATTTCCAGATTTTTCTTTATTACTCTTCCTAAGAAAAAGAGCACATGTTTGATAGTATAAAGACAGTTATTGTGATTAATAGAAGACAGGGTATGAGGAAGAACTTCCAGGAATTCTTGAATACCTGAATGCTTGAATTGGAACTTGAATCACAGGTAGGATTCAAATGGGTCTAGATCCAGGAGAACCATTCCAAGAGGGAGGAAAAAAAAAAAAATCCCTGAGTAAAGACTTTTCCTCTCCAAGGCTTACATTCAGTTCAGTTCAGTTCAGTTCAGTTCAGTTGCTCAGTCGTATCTGACTCTTTGAGACCCCATGGACCGCAGCACACCAGGCCTCCCTGTCCATAACCAACTCCCGGAGTTTACCCAAACTCATTCATGTCCATTGAGTTGGTGATGCCATCCAACCATCTCATCCTCTATCATCCCCTTCTCCTCCTGCCTTCAAACTTCCCCAGCATCAGGGTCTTTTCAAATGAGTCAGCTCTTCGATCAGGTGGCCAAAGTATTGGAGTTTCAACATCAGTCCTTCCAATAGGACTGATCTCCTTTAGGATGGACTGGTTGGATCTTGCAGTCCAAAGGACTCTTAAGAGCCTTCTCCAACACCACAGTTCAAAAGCATCAATTCTTCAGTGCTCAGCTTTCTTTATAGTCCAACTCTCACATCTATACATGGACTACTGGAAAAACCACAGCCTTGACTAGATGGACCTTTGTTGGCAAAGTAATGTCTCTGCTTTTAAATATGCTATTTAGGTTGGTCATAACTTTCCTTCCAAGTAGTAAGCATCTTTTAATTTCATGGCTGAAGTCATCATCTGCAGTGATTTTAGAGCCCCCCAAATTAAAATAGGCTTACATACCAGAGGATGAAGAGAGTTATTAAAATTTAAAAATGGGGAATTTTATTCTATGCTAAAAGGTGATAAACATTATAGGAAAAATAAGAGAAGGATGTAGGTGATTAGTCAATGTGGTTGTAGAATGGAAGTTTAAATAGGACTGTCAGGGAAGACCTTATTGAGAAAGTGAAATTTAAGCAAAGACTTGGAGGAGGTGAAGTTAGCCATGTAGATTATCTGGAGGAGGAGCAACTCGGACAGAGGGAACAGCCATTGTAAAGGCCCTGAGGAAAGGGCATACCTATGTTTGAGAAACAGCAAGAAGGTTGATGTGGCACAACCAGAGTAAAGAAGAGGGAGGGTAGTAAGATATGAGCTCGGATTGTATATGGTCTTGTAGACCATTTTAAGTTTTTACATTTTACTTTTAAGAAAATGGCAGCAGAGCTGGGGCCAAGAAGATTTTTAATGATGAAGTGACATGATTTAGGTTTTAAAAGCATCTAACTGCTGTGCTGAAAACAGACACAGGTGATCAAGAATGTAGGAGGACATGCCTACTAACTAGAGGACAGTGGCGCCGACAGAGGCAGGAGATGACGGCTGCTCGAAGCAGGTTGGCAGACGTGAAGACAGAGCTAACTGAAATCTGTATGCATTTTAGTGGAGCTCACACGGAGTAAAACTATCATACTGTTTATTTTTCAAGATTCATTCATTTCCATTCATTTAGTTAATTATCAAGCATTTACTACACATTTATTACAAGCAAAGTGCCATATAGGTTAACTATTATCCTACAATTTTAGAATGTCACTGTGTCATTTAACATCTCTACTTTTTCAAGCCCAATCACTGCCATAAAGTATCTCAATACTGTTGGTTTCAATCTATTGCTTACTTTCAGAAATGCCTGCTGCCAAGCCAAGATAAGATGAGCTTTAACTCTAATGACTGTCTTTTAACAGATAATACATTGGGACAACTGCAGGAATTAGGAAAAGAGAAGGAGAAAACTCACTCAGCACCCAGATAGTAGGAGAAGATAAAGGACTGAGGTGGGGAGATGGGGACAAGGACAAAAATATATAATTTTAATTTAAAAATCATCAGAAAAAGTATTTGAAAACACATACTTTCACTTCTTCAGGAAAAATTAAACCAAGCTTTTAGAAATTGCATTTTTGTTTTCCAAACTAAGAGGAAAACAGAAGCAGGGAAGTCCAGGGCAGTTCTGTGGATAGATCTGGAAGGTAGTTTGAAATGGGATAGGCACTTAAATCAGTTGCTAATAACAAAGTGCTTATATCATTTATAGGACCATTTATTTATTTAGAGGGAAAAGGATAATAGTTTTAAACTAGATATGTTTTATTAGAGAGGTTTTGGTATGGTTAGGCTGTATGTCCTTACCTAGAAGACTCTAAAATAGCCCCCTGCTGAGTTCTCCTAAAGTCCAAGCTCACTCTGTACTTCAGCAACAATGGCCTCTCTGCTCTTATCGGACACCTTAAGCATGTAACTCTCTTTTCCACTTGCAGTTCCCTCTCTCTGGAATGTTCTTTCCTCACATATGGTACCTACAGGGCCTGCTCCTTAATTTAACTCCAGTCTCCACTGTAAGGCCACCATATCAGTTAGGTCTTCTTTGACCACTTTATATGAAATAGCTCTCAACATCAGTCTCTATCCTTGGTTCCAGCCTTATTTTTCCTTATGGCAGTCATCATCATCTGACATATTATTCACTTTCTAAAAAAGTATCCTGTTATTTCAACGAAAGTAGGGACTTTATTTAATTCACTACTGAATCCACACGGCCTAGAACAGTGCCTATCACAATGTATATGCTCAGCATATATGATGATAAACACATCAGTTCAAAACATGCTTCTGGAGAATAGAAGCAGCATGTCTTTTGCAAAAAGTATTTTTAGCTATATATATATACATATATATATATATATCATATAACTATATCTATTTATGTATACACACATACACACACACCAGGTGTCACTAGTGGTAAAGAGTCTGCCTGCCAACACACTAGACTTAAGAGACTCAGGTTCGATCTTTGGGTTGGGAAGATCCTCTGGAGGAGGGCATGGCAATCCACTCCAGTATTCTTGCCTAGAGAATCCCATGGACACAGGAGCCTGATGGGCTATGGTCCATAGGCTTGCAAAGAGTTGGACATGATTGAAGCAACTTAGCACACAATTGCCTTTTCTACCTCCAGGGGATCTTTCCAACCCAGAAATCGATCCTGTGTCTCTTGCATCTCATTGCATTGGCAGGCAGACTCTTTACCACCGAGCCACCCAGGAAGTCTATATATATACATAGGCTTAATATATATACACATATATATCATTTCTATATATATAGGAATGATATATACACATCTATATTATTCACAGTTATTCCTCATTTTTCATAGATTTCACATTTCCAAATTCACCTCTGTGCTAAAGTTTATTTGTAACCCAAATTAATGCTCATAGCACTGTCATAGTCCTTCACAGACATGCATGGAGCAGCAAAACATCTGATTTCCCTGACATGCGTAATTACTACCTGAGGTCAAACAAGGTAACACTCTGTCTTCTTCTTCCTGCTCTTGTACTCTAAACAAACGTCCTTTTAGTGGTCTATGCAATGCCCTATTTATGCTTTTATTAGTGATTACACTGTTTAAAATAGCTTCAAAGTGTACTTTTGAAATGCTGTCTAGTGTTCCTAACCCAAGAAAGCTGTGATGGGCCTTTTGAAGGAAATATGTGCATTAGTTACATAAACTTTGCTCAGACCTGAGCTAATAGTGATGTTGGCAATTAATTAAATGTTGTTGAATCAACAGTATATATTCAATAAAGTGTTTTTAAACAGAATAACACATAAAATAAGGTTATGTATTGATCAACTGATGATAATGTTGTGACCAGAAGTTCACAGGAACCTAACTCTGCATTTCCTCTAGGAGCAATGATTCAGCATTTGCTAATTCAGAGCTTGAAGTGACTTTACAGAACATGGTTACTGTGAGTAATGAGAATTGGCTGTATTCATGTATCAATATATGTGCATGGTGACTTTTACATACAAAATGAAGAAAGAAAAATTCAGTAAAGTTCATAGCTCATAGGGATGTACAAAACACTCTAGCCAAGAATATAATCCTTCATAAAACATAATGGTTGACATTAATGTCAATCACATGGTTCCATCAACTGAAAGTGATTGAATAACTCAGACCTAGTGAAAAGGACAGAAGCTATTAACTGAAAGACTTTAGTTGTGTAGGCTTTGGCAGTACTTAACTTTATGCTCCTTTATAAAATGGGTACTCATTAATATTAAATTAGATAAACCAGAAAATGAACTGAACATGATTACCCAAATCACTTTACTTGCTTAATGAACATAACTTTGTTTGTTATGTTACCCAGGGAACTGCCTATAAAATCCCCAGAGGGGAAATTTGTACAATTATGCCACCTGGAGTTTGGGGAATGCCACTACAAAACAAGGATGATAACCCATATCAACCTTTTCAGTATTAGGAAGTGAAAGTATATGTACATTGCTGCCAAAGATACTGTCAGATTTTTGTGGCAACTATTAGGATGTTTAATAATGCTTATTATTTTGTAAACACATTGTACTTCTTCAGGAGTAAGCAGTAATAAATGAGAGAAGTTAAACACTAGTTATCCATATGATAACTATACATGGAACAGAAAGCAACTTGACTTAATCCATTTTCCTAACTGTTGTAGTAGAGTATTGAAGCCCATCTATGAACATACAGCTGTTGCTAATAAATGGGGCAGACAGCACATTATTGATAAAAATCATTCTCTTTATTTTATAGACATATTAACTGCCAACACAACTTCTTTCCAAATTTATAATGTGATCTATTTATTCATTTTTTCAGCAACTATTTCCTATTAAGTACTTCCTATATATCATACAGAGTATAATTTAATGCACTATTACTGTACCAGGGAATACACTGGTATACCAGGGATACAAAGATGAATAAGAAATATTCATCCTAAAGAGTGTCACAGTAATCCTACTGGACTATGAGAAAACTGCCCAGCACTGATTGCTCGGGTGGTTTGACACTAATGGGCTGTGTTCCAAACCCTTCCCATGCTTTTTGAAAGAAACCAAGAAGCACTAAGGTAGGAAGGAATGGACAGATCTCTCCAATCAAATGGAAATGTACATTCAAGAACCAGCTCACCTGCTCCTACCTATATCTCAGTTTTACATGAAAAAGGGCAGCTACTACTTTGGGTGAAACTTTCTCCCCAACCCTCCACCCAAAATAAAGCTGCTATCTAAATGGTTCCTTCAATTCACAGAGATGTCTCTAAACACCCTGACCTGTTCCACTTATACTCTGGCGAAATAGAAACCTGATGATGTTCCTTATGCTAGTGCTGCTCATTCACTCTGCTCAGTGGGCAGAACTACAGGTCATCCTTGAAGACCCAACCCAAACTCCCCTTGATGAGCCATGCTACATTTTTTCTAAATCTTGGACTGTTGTCAATTACCCAACTGTATGGTCTGCCACCTAAAAGACTAGATTGGCAGGTTAAAGATAACCTATCTCCAGGGCTGCAGACTGTGGGGAACTGTGGCTGCTGATTATATAGCCTGGGTCATTCCTATGGAGGCCCACAATAAGAACTTGTTCTCTGATGGGACCAACTGGAATCAAGATGCAGCAGCCAGATTACCACCACTCAGAACTGTCATCATACCACACATGGCAGTACATCCACCATCATAAACTGGACACAGAATAAAGTACTCTACGCTTCTTATATAAAAGTTGCAGTTAAATGCTAGACTTTCAACACTGGCCAAAAGTTGACCCATTGGTGTGGTGGTAGTACAGGAGGCCACATTTCACATAGTGTTTGTCAAGAATTGTGAAAGTTCTAACATGAAAACTACAAAGTTAGCCAGTTTCTTGAGCTACAGTTTTCACAGAGTGATGTAAAGAGGGTCAAGTGACAACTTCACATACAGCAGTTACATTATAGAAGATCACTAAGCCCAGGGAACCTGGATATTCTATAATGGGAAATAAGCTTACTCCATCTGTATCCTGGGCTTTCCAAGTGGCACCAGTGGTAAAGAACACACCTGCTAATGCAGGAGACATAAGAGATGCAGTCCTCTGGTCCTCTGGGGGAGAGCATGGCAACCCACTCCAGCACTCTTGTCTGGAGAATCCCATGGACAGAGGAGCCTGGCAGGCTACAGTCCATAGGGTTGCAAAGAGTTGGACATGACTGAAACAACTTAGCACACACATATTAGTATCCCAGTGACACACTGTCTATTGGTACTTCACTGCCGCTGACACTTTCAGATTACAGTGGCACTGTTTCAGTTCCACCTCAGCCAACTGATTGGACTGATTAGTATACCTTCCAGGCGGCAACCCAGTTATGAGGGGACCGAGAGAATTAAAACTTAATTGCAGGTCAGTCTCCTGCATGCTATAGTTGAGTCAACATAGTCCTAGGTCATAAGTACAACAACCACTGGGTTGAATATACTATTCACCCAGGTTCCTAGAGTGGACTATGAAGGCACTGGGGAAGGAACACTTTAGATCTCCAGGGGGTGGGAGAGGGGATGAATAATTAATGCTTCTTGATCCTTAAACCTTACTTATACCTTCCCAATATAAATCCATATGATTTTTCTGATACCTACTGGCCTTGAGTTACACAGTGCATGGCAATCAAAGCCACAGCTAGTCAGTGACCTTGCCCATGTGACCAAACCATACTAAAGTGAAATGGTGATCCAAAGCTTAGCAATGCATCTCAAAGAGGAGAAACCCCTTTCAGTAATATGTTTTTATGTGAGAGAAAAAGAGTCATAGATATCTCTCTCCATTGGCTCATTTGTTTTCCCCTGTAATAATTGGTAATGACACCTAGGATCAGCATGTCAGTCCAAACTCCCTTGTGTGGGTTATAATGGATAATTGACTGGTCTTATACTTATCTTGACTGATTAAAATAAGACCTGTTAGTTGTTCTTGGTATTTACTTAAAATTGGCTAAGTCCAGGGCTCTGGGGGCATAAGTGAGATCAATACTGCAGGTTGTCCTTACCCTGCTGCTTGGAATCATATTAACAGTAGCCTTAATTGCATGCTTTATAAGACAAATTAAGTGGTTTCATCTCAACCTCTGTCAGACTCATCAGACTGGCCAGTAACATAGGCAACTCATAAAAAGTCACCAAAAGCGAAGACTGCATATGTGGTAAGTAAAATAAAGCCTTCCCCCATAAAAGATGCCCACATCTTAAGCCATGAAACCTATTACATTATACTACAAAGGAGAATTAAACATATAGATGAAAATTAAGTTTATTAATCAGTTGACCTTAAAATAAGGAGATTATTTTGGATTATTTGGCAGGCATACAGTAATCAGATAATCCTTAAATGTGAAAGAAAGAGGCAGATGAGGCAATGTCAGAATGATAAGACATGAAAACACTCAACCATCCATTGCTGGTTTTGAAGATGGAAAGGGTCCAAGAACCAAAGAATGTAATGGCTTCTAGAAGCTGGAAAAGATTCTCCCCCTGGAGCTTCCAGAAAGAAACACAACCGTGCTGACACCTTGATTTTAGCCCAGTGAGATCCATTTCGTACTTTACACTCCAGAACTATAAGATAATAAAATAGTGTTGTCTTAAGCCACAGAGTTTATGTAATTTGTGGATAATAATAAGACACTGACACAGTGCAGGGTGCAGGGGTGGAAAGACATTCCTTTATGAGTATCTGGCCCTCCGACAGTTCTTAACAGATTCACCAAGAATGCAAGACCCTGACCCTATCCTGTCTTCACCTGGTCCACTGCTCAGGGCTGTGTTTTAGGTGAGAAACCTGGAAGGATGATGTATTAAATGTGTCATATTTCCACAGCTCAGCATTTCTTAGTTGCAATGCATATATGAGATTCCCAGGTAGCTCAGTGATCTACTGCCAAGGTAGGAGACACAGAAGAAGTGGGTTCAATCCCTGGGTCAGGAAGACCCCCTACAAGAGGAAATGGCAATCCACTCCAGTATTCTTGCTGGGAAAATTTCATGGACAGAGGAACTTGGTGGGCTACAGCACATGCAGTAGCAAAGAGTTGGACACAGTTGAGCAACTGAGCACAGCGTCTGCGCGTGCACACACACACATACATAAACACACATAGATCTGCCCCACTGGGAGATCTTGGAAACAATAAAACCTCACAAACAATGAAAACCGAAGCATTCTGTTCCTGAAAAGAAGGAAACACAGCTGAGCAACTCAGCACAGCACATTTGTATACCCACCATGTGCACAGCATGTCTTGGCCCTATTGGCCTGTAGCACTTGGGAGTAAGGGGAACTAATGTAACAGCACTGATTGATGTGCATGCTGCTTTATCAGGGATGGTGAGCATCTAAGGGGTGGGGAAGAAGGAACAACTGCCCTTCTAATCCACAAACTCTCACTATAGCAATTCCTTCATAACGAATAAGGACTGGACATATTAATAATATAAGATGATGCTTTTATATGAATTATTAAAGGAGAAGGTATAGAATATTTAGAACTGTATTTTAAATGGAAGTTATTCCGGATAAATCTCAGAAGCAGTATTTATTCAAGGAATCTGCCTCTGTATTTCTGTTATACAGTTTTCAGTGCACTTGAGTAAAATAAATCTGATTAACACTACAATTTAGTTTTGTTAAGGGAGCTTTAATACTCTAAAACTATTGTTACAAGGAGATTTATTCACAGAAGTAAATAAAATAATTATGAAGCTGATAAAATGACTACATAAGCCATTTTACAAGAGGGATATATTTTTCCTTCTTTTCAATGAATGTTTAAAGCTCTCCTTCAAGCTCTTGGTAAATCTATTGATCTGTGAAACACAGTGCACTCCAGGGAGGCAATTCAGTTGACATTATATATCAAATGATGATATGAATAATAATCATACCATTTGGCAATTAAATGTCTTACAAACTTTTAACTGATTGAACATCAAAAAAGTCAAATGAGGTCAAACATTGCATTTTTTCATTTTCATATTAATGATATAAACAATAATATTAAAAGATATAAAGAATAAAAGGGCATAAGAAAAATTACATAAAATATTTCAAGATAAAATATATATGAGGTATGTAGCTTACTATTGACTGTATATGTAATGTGTCTTTTTAGCTTGCAGAATTGTTTTCTATTTTTAAATATTTTGCTTGTAAAGTTGTTATTGAAACATTTCAAACCACTTCTTTAAATGGGTTAAGAAGAACATGTGGAAAATGTTAACTTTAATCAGTAAAGACAAAGGATCTCTAAAAGAACACAGATCATAGAGAAAGAAATCATCTGAATCTCAGAATTTTCACATACAAATTCTATTTTAAACATAACAGTGAAGGATACTTTCAAAAAAATTACATATTTTACTTATTCTCCAGTCCAACATTGAGCCCCACACACACAAAAAAAATACACACACTATCCCCCAAGTGGTTGATCACTAAACAGTTAAAGATGTAAAAATTAGACACTCATATTAGTTAAAGATCTATAGAAGCTAAAGTGTTTTTTAAAGGCTACTTTCTGTGGTCATAAATACTAGGTCACTTATTTTATAATACCATAAACAATCCTGTAGTGAGAGATTTTAAAAATTTAGAGTAGATCCATGTGCCTATTTCTTATCATACAAACTAAAACGCAGTTATTTACTGTACCTAATTATACTTACCTAATTATCTAAATTACTGAATTACAACTGCATTTTAAGTACTTCTATTAAATATCTAGCTATATTTATTTTTATCATCATAATTTAAAAATTATTAAACAATCAGAGAGCTTCATTAAGATATTCCATACATGTATGATAAAGCTTGGAGCTCTAAAGTATAAAGTAACAAATGATTGAATAAAATATCATATACCTTCCTCACCCTTGTAGCATCAATATCTGTTGTCAGCATTACACTTTTACATGTTTTGATTAAAATTAGCTTATTTTTTAAATTGTTGATGACAATAACTCACAAAGTTTTCAACTGTTTGACATGTGCAGTAAAGAAACTCAATAACTTATCCAAAAATTTGAGATAAAATATGTATTTTCAAAAAGATAAATACTAATTTCAGATTTCTAAGGCATAAAACAAATAGCAAAGGGTGACCAGATTAAGGAAACATAAAACAGAGGTAAAAAGTGATCTACAAGGAGAGAGCTAGGGATGGTTACCAACAGGCATGAAAGATGAATGTTTCTTTAAAAGTTATTCTTGCCTCCAGTGCTTTGGTCAAACAAGCCTTCTATTAAAGTGCTTCAATAATGCTCAGATTCACTTTGTTATTAGTTGGTATTTCTTGTAAAGCCATCAGAAAAATTTTAATAGATATCTCTTTCCCAAACATATCTTCAGATCTTCCCAAACGTAAATGCTGTAACCTTCAATCAGATTTTCTTAGATGTAAAGGATTTTTCACAGTCATGTAGTTATAATTCTAAACAGCTCAACCACATTCTTCAAAAATCATTTCAAGTTCCACATTACTTATGAGAATTATTAACAGCAAGCAACATGGGATTTTATTTCAACTACTCACAACTGTATTACAAATGACCCTGGAAAATTGCTGGCGGTGGGGGTATGGACCCTCCACACAGTCCACCAACCACAAATTTTGTACTATTATAGTACCACATTACAGAAGAAAATCCAGTTTACAAGTGGATTCACACATCTCAAACCTATGTTGTTCATGGGTTCATAACTATCTATTGCTGTGTAAAATTTACCACAAACTACTACAAACCTAGTAGCTTTAAGCAACATGTATTTATTGTCCTAAAACTTCTGTAGGTCAGATGTCTTGGAACAGATAAACTGGCGCTCAGACTCTCGCCAAGTGTTGGCTGGAGTGTGTACTTTCCTGGAGCTCCAGGTTCTCCTCCAAGCTCATGTGACAAAAGGCACAGTTCAGTTCCTTGCTTTTGTGAAGGCTCCATTTTCTTGCTGGCTGTAGGGAAGAGGTTGCCTCAGCTCCTGAGAGGCTGCTCACAGTTCTTTGCCACATGACAATTTCTCAAGTCCCCTCAAAAGACATTAGCTTGCTTCTTCAAGTCCAGCAGGATAAACTCTTGCTCCAGTCTGTTAAGATGGAATCTTATATAACATAATATATTCATGGCAATGACTATTCCACCACCTGTGCCATGTTATGTTGGCTAGAAATAAGCAACAGGTTCTGCCCTCACTTAAGGGGTGGGAATTATTCAAAAGTGTGACTCACTATGGAGTGACCTTAGGAAGTACCCACCAAAATAATTCCCAGGCTAAGCTTATAAACTCTAAAACCAAATTGCCTCAGCTTAAATTCTGACTCTATCGTTACCAATTACTAATTATATCTGTTTCTCCATCTTAAAATGAGATTATAGTACCTCTTCTTAAAGTTGCGAGTTAATATTGTTTAGCTCATTTCATTGCTACATTAAAATCACACAGTAATAATACCTATGTGTTGATGTCACAAGAGGCAAACTTCCCAATTATTTATTCATCACATAATCTGGGTAAGTAAAAAGAAAACTTTTAGTTCAAGTCTTTTGATTAACTATTTTAAAATAATGTACAGAAGTATTTGGCAATAGGAAGTTCTCTATCAGTATGCATTAAGTAAATTAATATTAGAATATCTATATAAATTTCTAGGACTTCTTCCATGGCTCAGTGGCAAAGAACTTGCCTGCCAATGCAGAAGACACAAGAGATGAGGGTTTAATCCCTGGGTTGGGAAAATCCCCTGGAGAAGGAAATGCCAACCCACTCCAGTATCATTGCCTCAAAAATTTGATGGACAGAGCCTGGCAGGCTATAGTCCATGGGGTTGCAAAGAGTTGGACATGACTGAGCATGCACACATACATAAATTTCTAATAAGCCAATACATTTTTACCATCAAGATTTCATATGCTGTGACTGTAAAATTGTATACTGTCATTTCTCTTTAATGATTCATATTTGCATATATGCAAATATGCATTCTGCCAACCATTGTAACAACATGGAAATTCCTAAAGAACATTTAGATTAGCTAACAAGATAAAAATATGAAGTAATGTGCAAAATAGCAGTCAATAAATATGTTAAGTAATCATGATAGTAATTGAAATTTAGAGTTACAACTCAGTAAGAGTAAGTTATGGATCAACTTCTACTAATCACCAGCCTCAGAAACTTATCTCTGCTTCCTAACACACAATTCACAAATGTTTTAACTTTTCAAATACTGCCATTCAGTAATGAGTGATATGATCTTTTAATGACCTTCCATGAGCTGACTCTAAAATCAGTTGGAAGCCCACAGAGAAGTATACAAATGCTAGGTTCTATAGATAAGGGGAAATACCCATTCTTTGGGATGTTGATCAGAACTTGAAAATTAGAATTAAATGCAAAGGAACAAAGGATAACTAGAGAGAAGGTAGGGCATAACAAAATCAAGGGTGGGATCAGAAACAGACTCACTAAATACACTCCTTTATTACAACTTCCTCTCATTTGCAGTTTGGCATGTTGCTAAATGTCTAGAATATATTTTAAAGGGACTAAAGGTTTCTCAGAGTCTCAGCATAATGCTCTCATTTTAAAGAAACTTCTCTACACATGATTTTTTGAAGACAAGTTCATATTGAAAATCAAAATGTCAAAGGAGATAAATGGTTGGAGTCTAGAGTAAACGAGATGCAGTTCTGGATAGAGCAATGAACTTTAACATTTTTAGTTAATCAGAGAGAAATATGCACATACTATAACAATGAAGAAAACAAATATAAAATATAAGGGCATAAATAATATAAAACTCTAAAGAATATAAAATTATTTAATAATCATTGGACAAATGATTATATTTTTAGCTGTAATATACAAGGAAAACTGAAATGCAGTAACTTCTCTTTGAGCTCACTCACAAGGGAACATGAAATATGTTTATTCCTATTCAGCCTTGCACAGCATCAGAGTCACCGTGAACCCTGACTGAACCCTATAGAAGAAAAAGGGTCAAATTTATGGTTAAGATTATAGCAGTTCTTAATTGGCAATATTAATTAAAAAGTCAAAGAGTATCAAAGATTTCTTTAAGATGGTTTATTGCTAATATGAGAGTGTCATATATACTTTGCATCTAACTGATGACAGTTGAAATCACTATGGCATGGTTGTGAGAACTGAAAAAATTACTGGGTACCCAGAGACAAGAAAAACACGTGCTTAATAGCTATAACTAAAATTAAGCATGAATCATTACCTGAGAAACAAATGAATGAAATGTATTAGCAAAAAATTTTAAAATGAACTAAATATTTTAAAAGGGCATAAACTGAAGTTACCTTGAATATGGAGAAACCACAAGAGAAATTACAGAAGAAAGTATTAATGTGACAGATTCTTTATAATGTTGAAGAGAAATGCTGTCTTTAATTAGCAAGTTCAGAAACTTTTCTAACAAAACCCTTTTATTGATCTTTCTTCTATAAATATTTACTTTTAATCTGACCCAGGCAATCAAATACGAGATCTTCATTTCCCTCCATCAGATTTTCCACATGTCTTCACATAAGTGCTCAGATCCTTGTATTTTACAAATTAAATATGTCAATACATGTTATCATGGTATCATATGCTATTTTCATTAAAATCTCATGGAATTCTAGATGCTGAGGTTACTCCGGCTTCTTTTTTCCCTCCCCAAGATTATTTCAGATGACAATATATACAAAACAAATATTTTAAAATTATCAATATAAACTTAACACATATTCAAAGGAGAAAAAAAATCACAGGACAGTTTTCCAAAAAGGCTGTTTTCATGTGAACATACACTCTTAACTAATGAATAAAATGGTCAAGATTGGTAGCATCTTTTAGTAAGGTTTACTATTATTTGCCTGAAACTCCAGTACTTTGGCCACCTCATGAGAAGAGTTGACTCATTGGAAAAGACTCTGATGCTGGGAGGGATTGGGGGCAGGAGGAGAAGGGGACGACAGAGGATGAGAAGGCTGGATGGCATCACCGACTCGATGGACGTGGGTTTGGATGAACTCCAGGAGTTGGTGATGGACAGGGAGGCCTGGCGTGCTGCAATTCATGGGGTCGCAAAAAGTCGGACACGACTGAGTGACTGAACTGAACTGAACTGAACTGAACTATTATTTTCCAACCTTAAGATTCTAGAGTGCATTTTATCAAATTCATTCATTTATGTTGTTTATTAAATTCTCTAATGCTACTGATTCCTGTGCTTAAGTGTGAGAAAAAGACAATGAAAAAAATCACCACAATATTATAGTCTTAAAAGTTATTATTCATATTACTTTCATATGAGGACCCCTTGTTTAAGACCAAAAATAATAGGCCAATTGAGACTTATGCTTAACATTTAATTGTATGAATAAGAATGAAAATTTAGGCCCAATATAACAAGAATATTTTCCCCTTGATATACTGAGCATAAAAAGTATTCACATCTGTTTCACTGCTTTGCCTTCTTCATGGGCTTAAACCTGCCAAATTATTCCATTTGATTTCAGAGAATTCTCATATGGCAATCTATTTTATTTACTTTATCTTCAATAAAATGGTTCAGTGAGCATTAGCAACTCTAAGACACAAGTTTCAATCAGTCTTCAGACAAAGGCGTCAATCTATATTAGACCTACTGTCCTGTGAGTTGTAGCTAGAAAGTTAGATGAGGTAGGGCAACAGTGAAAATGTGACAGAGTCTTAATAAAGCCAAAGTAAAGAGAAAGAAAGCTCTCCCCAGGCTCTCACAGCATAGCTTACACAAGACCAGGTGCTGGATTCAACACATGAAGAACTCCTTAATAAGGCTAACAGCTAAAGTAGGCTTCAGACTCTATCTTTATTTCACATGACACCTACAGTAATAGTTCTTTGTATTCCAGCAGATAATAGTAAAAACTTGAAATGCCAATAGTTAAAAATGAAGTTTCATATTCACCCCCTGGATATCATAGAGGGGAAAAAAAAAAACTGAAAACACTCAAGCTGCACAGCAGTTCTAAAACGTTTTCATGTGATTACTAATATAGCAGTAGTTTCAGCGGACCTTTCCTTATAAATCCGTATGACATTTTAAATATAGTTGGTGGATTAGTTTAACCACAAAACAATCAGTAAGTATGAGCAACAACTCATTTTGGAAAATGATATGATTAAAGACTAATTCCAAGAAATGTTGGGCAGTACTGTTAGATGTCATGAAAATGCCTCCCAAAGCACAAACTTTGTAATAAGTGATGCTGGTTCATATTTGATATAGGCTGTAAAAAGCAAATTATTGTAATGGTGCTCTTCCCAGCAAATAAGACCATTAAAAATGTATTTAATGTTCAGTGGAAGTGAAAAGCAGGCCAGTTAAAATCCATATTTTGCTATTTTGTATAATGGTACCAAAAATTTTACTAGTGGATCACTCCAGGCCATAAATTTGATATTACAAATGTAAACTCTCCTTTTTTTTTTTATAGGAACCAGTTTCTATTTTTCCCTTTGTAAAAAATATAATGCTGTATTTTCAGACATTTTTCCAAAGAATACATACAGATGGGTAACAAACACATGAAAAGATGCTCATATTGCTCATTATTAGAGAAATGCAAATCAAAACTACAATGAAAAATCATCTCACACCAGTCAGCATGGCCATCATCAAAAAGTCTATAAATGATAAATGCTGGAGAGGGTGTGAAGAAAAGGGAATCCTCTTGCACTGTTGGTGGGAATGTAAATTGATATAGCCACTATGGAAGACAGTATGGAGTTTCCTTTAAAAACTAGGAATAAAACCACCATATGGCCTAGCCATCCCACTCCAAGTCATATACCTGAGGAAACCAAAATTGAAAAAGACACATGAACCCCAATGTTCATTGCAACACTATTTACAATAGCTATAACATGGAAGCAATCTAGATGTCCATCAACAAATGAATGGATAAAAAAGTTGTGGCACATATACATAATGGAATATTACTCAGCCATAAAAAGGAACACATCTGAGTCAGGTCTAATGAGGTGGATGAACCTAGAGCCTATTATACAGAGTGAAGGAAGTCAGAAAGAGAAAGATAAATATCATAGACTAATGCATATATATGGAATCTAGAAAGATGGTACTGATGAATTTATTTGCAAGGCAGCAATGGGAGAAGCAGACATAGAGAACAGACTTATGGACATGGGGAGAGGGGAGGAGAGGGTGAGATGTATAGACAGAGTAACATGCAAACTTATATTACCATATGTAAAATAGATTACCAATGGGAATTTGCTGTATGTCTCAGGGAACTCAAACAGGGGCTCTGTATCAACATAGAAGGGTGGGATGGGGAGGGAGATGGGAGGGAGGGTCAAAAGGGAGGGGACACATGTACAGCTATGGCTGATTCATGTTGGTGTTTGACAGAAAACAACAAAATTCTGTAAAGTAATTATCCTTCAATTAAAAAATAAATTTTTTTAAAATTAAAAAATATATAATGCTGTATTTTTGCCCAGGTTCTATCATTACAGAATAATCAATAGGAAGAAAATTCTGAATGACAGTTTAATGTGAATTTATACAAAGATTTGTTCTACTACTTGCTGATACATACTTCTTAACTCACTTTCCTGGAGACTGAATGAATTATTTCTCTAACTTAAACATTTCAAAGCACTGAACCCCACATATGTATACATATATCTAGATGTTTTCTTCACAACTCTGTAAAGACATTAAAGGAGAACGATGGGAAGCTAGTATGATAGATTAGCAGAATAGATTCTAAAAGCACAGACTCTGTAAAGGTAAGAGTTTTTGTTGTTGTTGTTTTGTTTGCTTGTTTGTTTTTTAACTATTTCAAACAGCTCTTCTAAAAGAGAATCAGCACCAGACTAGCACCCAGATCTATCCAGTCCTGACACTCCAACACTGATGTACTCAAGCAGCAGGAGACTAGAAGAGGCCTCTGCGTATTATAAAATCAGTATTCAAGGTGAAATCTAAAGATTTCTCACTTAAGCCCTCTTTCTCATAAACATGCATACCTTCCCCACGGCACTTACTTTAGAGACCACATATTCAGTATACCTGTATACTATATTAATCTTTGTATTTCCTGCCAAGTCCAGAATAGTAATGAAGTTTGTGGAAATAATTTTCAGGGGTAGTATATAATATATTCATTATCTACTGTTATATAACAAATTACCTCCAAATTTAGCAGCTTTGGACAAAAAAATAAAAATTATTATGTCAAACAGTTTCTGAGGATCAGGAATCCAGGAGTAGTTCAGCTAGGTGGTTTAGGCTCAGGCTTCCTCAAGAAGATGCAGTTACTGATAGTTCCTCCCTGTCTACTGGACAGAGGGAACAGTTCCTCACCACATGGACCTCACCAAGTCAGGTATCCTCCCCTAGAGCAAGTCATGAGACTGAGAGAGAAAGAAAGAAGGGAAAGGGGAAGGAACAAGGGAGGGGGGGAAGAGAAAAAAGAGATAGAGAAAAAAATAGAAACAAGAAAGAACATCCAAAACAGATGTCCTAATATCTTGTATAACTCAATCTGAAAAGCAATATATTATTACTTGTACCATATTCTAGTCAACTGGCCACAAGAAACAAGGTACATGTGGGAGGGAAAAATACAGTTGTATGAAAACCAGGAGATGGTGATCATTAAGGACCATCTTAAAGGCTGCCTATCACAGCTCACCCTCTGGACCCCAAGATTCACATTCTTCCCATGTGCAATCAGTTTCAAACATACAAGTTGTACTGGATTCCTAGAGGTGATTTAAGAGACACACTTAAGATTACTGAAATACACTTAAGATTACACTTAAGATCTGAGATACACTTCAGATTACTGAGTCAGTGTAAGAGCAGATAATTTATAAAAACCATCCTTTAAAATATGATTCTCAAACTGACCACTGCTCTTAATTAAGGAGGTATTTCATATATTTGAGCTTCCCTTCTTGCCTGGAAAATCCCATGATCAGAGGAGCCTGGAGGGCTATACAGTTCATGGTGTCACAAAGAGTCAGTCATGACTGAGTTAACTTTCACTTTCACTTTTCAAATATTTGTGAATGTTTCTTAAGATATGATTATATGCAAGGCTACAGGTGATACACACATGATATTATCAGGAAAAGTCTTGAATTGGCTAAAAAGGAGGAAAGAAACAGGACAAATGTAATGGAAGAGGCAGAGATGTAAATGTGCTTTACATTTACCGAAGACAAAGGAAAAGAAACAATAGGATATACACTGGCAAAGACGTGGGCAAGTGTCAGGCAAGTTCAAGGTGTACATATCAGTGCAATGAGGAGAAAATGGTGGATACCAGGGTTTTTTCAGAGTACCAGGGAATGCTGTTTTAGTCTGGTGGTTAGCCAGCTTAAACTAATGGATCAATATTAGGCAGAAAGGAATGGCCCACTGAAACTTATACCATACGCAGAACTGAGGATAAAATTTTAGACTTAGTGACAATGTTACTTTTTTATTAAATCTTACATAATTAAAAAAATAAAATGATAGTTTAAATTAATTTGAAATCAAGAAATTTAACATGCTGTGGCAGATAAACTTTAGGGTGGTCCCCAGGTTTATGCCCTATATAAGTCCCTCCCCTTGCAGGCAGGCAGGACTATGACTTGCTGCTAACAGAATCTGGCAAAGGTTGTAGGATGCTATTTCAATGGTTATGTTACTATATACACACACACATAGATATATAACTCTATTTTTCTAACATTTAGTAGAAACTCTCCTACTAATTTTAAAGATATAAGCTACTATTATGTGAACTGTATATGGAGAGAGCCACATCGATGAGAACTGTGGATAACCTCTAGGACCTGTGGATCTCAGTCCTATAAAAGCAATGAAATGGATTTGGCCAAAGCCCAGTAAGTTTGGAAGAAGACTCTGAACTCCAAAGGAAAATGCAGTCTAGCCAATATTTTGACTGTAGCCTTGTAAGATACTGAGCTAAGCATTGCCTGGACTCCTGACCCATGGAAATTATTAACATAATAAATGTATGACATTTTAAGCTTTAAAATATTAGTATATAGCTATCAAAAATTCATACACATGCTAACAAAATCACAGAATGCACATTTACAAATTAACTCCTTTTTACCATTTCACGGACCAAAGTTAGAATGCGAGTCAGGACACTCATCAGGTGGCCTGGAAAATACAGTCAAACTTTGAGACTCATGTTAATAGGGAACAAAATAAAACTAACTAAAAAAAAAAAGAAAGCTTACTATTCTCTTTATATGTATTTACACATTTAGTCCTTATTTTTTTTTTTTTTTCAAAAGGTGAATAAGTATTTTTTTTTGACTTTGTTTATTTTTTTTTTATTTTTTATTTTTTTTTTAATTTTTAGTTTTTTATTTTTTAAATTTTAAAATCTTTAATTCTTACATGCATTCCCAAACATGAACCCCCCTCCCACCTCCCTCCCCATAACATCTTTCTGGGTCAACTCTAAGAAATAGTTACTATTATCTCTTTTTTCTAGATTAAGAAATTAAGAGTTAGAGAGTTTAAATGACCTATCTAAGGTTTCACATATGATTGGTTTGTTTTTGAACCATAATTCAAATCTAACCAATATGATTTCCAAGCTTACATTCTCAACAGCTACATGCTACAGCCTGTGTATTAACAGTTCTATTCAGTATGTTTCATTTTACCAAAAAATGTGTGCACACCACATACTTGAATAGTGATTCAAGTCCAGCCCCTCCTTAGCCAAATCATCTTCCTGCATAGTTCATAGTTTTTTAATAATTTGAAAATTAGAGCAAATATTTTGTCAGGTATGATGCCTAATTTTTACAATTTATGAAACTTATAGCAATATGTATGAGTATGTGAATGAAGTTTTTTCTACTCCACTGAAATAACTAAAACTGATCTTTTATTTGAATTTAATACTCTTACAATAGAAACTCTGGAAATAACTGTAAATATTATGAAGTAAAATACGCACATACACACACACACTTTAAGTAAACATTTACCCATATACACAATCCCAGTTGGAAGCTATGTGGAATATTTTAGTTCCTGTTTAGTATAATCTAGGTCAGGTTCTGCAAACCTCTATGAGAGGTAAAATGGGGATAACCATTTGAAAACAAATATTCACTTTAGGGATTTCTGGAGGGAAAGGAATGGAAGAGTGGAAAAGAAAGAAAGAAAATGAGTATTTCTTGAAAATAGCTGTGCATTTTAATACATACACAATTATGTACCCTTCTGGGAAAAACTGTCTATTTTCTAAACGTCGTTTCTTTCATGGTTCCATGATGTTCACTGTCAGGTAACTCCTACTTATAAATCTAAAATTCCCCTGCTATTACTGAAACAAATGTCCTATTACTACTTCACAAATGAGAATTTAATATTAAAGGTCTCACAATGACAGGATATATCAACATAATCATTATCCATAGTAATAAATAACAGAAGAAAAAAAAGATTGCATGTAAGCAGATCTGAGTTCTAATAACATGTAATTATTTATTATTAGCTATAATATCACAATAAGGTACACCATTTTTTGCAAGTCCTTGAAATTCTCTGCCAAAATTTTTAGTTTCTTACTGCTTGCTGCTGCTGCTGCTAAGTCGGTTCAGTCGTGTCCGACTCTGTGCGACCCCATAGATGGTAGCGCACCAGGCTCCCCCATCCCTGGGATTCTCTAGGCAAGAATACTGGAGTGGGTTTCCATTTCCTTCTCCAATGCATGAAAATGAAAAGTGAAAGTGAAGTCGCTCAGTCGTGTCCGACTCTTCGCAACTCCATGGACTGCAGCCTACCAGGATCCTCCATCCATGGGATTTTCCAGGCAAGAGTACTGGAGTGGGGTGCCATTGCCTTCTCCTCTCCACTTACTAAATAATGAATAATAATGGCCACCTTACTTACATCATAAAAAATGCAACAGTAAAATTAATGAGTTTAATGAAAAAGTAAAATGAAGTAAAAAGTTATCAAAATGTTTCCAAAATTTTAAATGCTAAATACATGTGGATTCATTCTTTTTGTTTTTGGACTTCCATGGGACGACAGAGGATGAGATGGTTGGATGGCATCACTGACTTGATGGACATGAGTTTGAGCAAGCTCCAGGAGTTGGTGATGAACAGGGAAGCCTGTCATGCTGCAGTCCAAGGGGTCGCAAAGAGTCGGACACGACTGAGCGACTGAACTGAAATGATTTTGTTTGTATGTGTGACAGAATTATAAAGTTGGTACAAAACAAGCAAAATTCCATAGGCAAAACAGTACCTGAGAAATAACTGACTATATGATTCAAGTACATTGACAAAATTCTCTCAGGGAAGATATGGAGCATCTATCTAGATAAAGTTTTAGAAATGGCTACAGCAATTTAGGCATCACAGCAAGGATCCTGAGACCCATCCTATATTTTTGGTGAACCCATTTGATAAAGAATTCTGAAGTAGCATGGGCAAGAAAAAAATCATGATTTTAAGAAGTCAGAGTATCAGGGTTCCCCTTTCTTTGGGGGTAAAGACTAGAGAGGGAAATGATGTAAACAACTCATCTGGAATTTTTTTTCAGTTTTCTTCTTGTAACTATATAATTACAACTTTGGCCCCCTATAACAAAACTGCTTGACTGATACCATAGTCAAGAAATGACACCAAAAAACTAATTTCACAGAGACATTATAGAGTAAGAGTGGAAGATAAAATCTGCATCTCTTGGAACTGCAACTCATACTATCTCTGTGGTCCTTGATTTGTAACAAATAATGGAGTTCAAATTCTCTAAACTGGCACTGTAAATATCAAGGAAAACTACCACTATATTGAAAGAAGTATAATATTAAAAAAGATAAATGATTTCTAAATAGCTGACTTGCTAGATCTCAAGAAGTTTATTTACAAAAATCAAACTTTCAAGAAAAAATCGTTAGCAGTATGCCATTCTCCTTAGTTTCTGACATTTCTAGATTCTCCTAAGTATCAACTGGATCTTAATAAAATAGTATTGAAAACATCAGTATAAATAGGCCAGCATAGTGGTGACAGAAAATACTTCAAGTGCTTTTCTTGTCTAATCATTTATTCCCAATATTTCAAAATCGAATTCACATTCTCATAAATTTGTGTTAATTCTCAAAAGCCAAAGTGAGATCAGGTTTAAAAGGAAGAAGGAGCACAATAAGAAATGAAATAAAAAGCCCAAGAGAAGAAACAGTGGTAAAAACTCCTATTGCCAGGCATGAGATGTCTCTATGGTTCACTGATAGTTTTTTTTTTTTTAACCTTTGAGCAAAGATACTTAACCAAAAACTGAAAGGACAAAAGAAACTTTAGAAAAACATAAATAAGCACAATGAATGAAAGAGACTTATCACCAAAAGGCCACTTACCTATTTCTCCCAGATCTTCAATAAGACTTCCAAGTCAACCTTGATATGGAGCCCTAGGTAAATTCAATTCCAGTATCACATTAGAGCAGCCCTGTTAATAGAGACAAACAATTGTCACCGCTTTGAAAATTAAGTTTTCATTTATGTCCCAATTAGTTCAATGATTTCACCATAAAACATACTAAACCTAAAGGTAAGTATAAAGCATTCATTGCTTTGGGAATCTTCAAACGTGTATAAAACTGCTTTCCTACATTTTGGAAACTTTAAAGCCACTGTTTGGTACAAAGCAAGGACCATAGCAACAGCACTAAGCACACTTTCAAGAAACAGATTTTAATTCCCATTCTTATACTGATTTTCCAGGTTTAAACTTTTGATGATTAAATTCTGTAATTTATAAGAACAAAATTATATATGTCTCAAAGTTCCCAACTGAAAACATGACTGATTTCAATTGCCTACTTAATGAGTTTTGTAGGTCTTTCCACAATTAACAGATTAACAGTAAGCATTTCTTCTCCCAGATCAGAAGGTGTCTGCTATGCTACTGGGGATGAGTGGAGAAGAACTACTAATACCTCCAGAAAGAGTGAAGCAGCCGGGCCAAAGCCAAAATGATGCTCAGTGGATGCATCTGGTGATGAAAGTAAAATCTGATGATGAGAAAAACAGTACTGCATAGGAACTTGGAATGTTAGATTCATGATTCAAGGTAAGTTGTGAGTGGTCAAGTAAGAGATGGTAAGAATAAACATTGACATCTTAGCAATCAGTGAACTAAAATGGACAGGAATGGGCAAATTTAATTCAGATGACTATTGTATCTACTACTGTGGTCCAGAATCCCATAGATGAAATGGAATAGCTCTCATAATCAACAAAAGAGTCTGAAATGCAGTACTTGGGTGCAACCTCAAAAATTACAGAATGATCTTGGTTCATTTCCAAGGCAAGCCATGCAAATTAGAATAATTCAAGTCTATGCCCCTACCACAGTTAGTGAAGAAGCTAATCAGTTCTACAAAGACCTAGAAGACTTTCTAGAACTAATACCAAAAACAGATGTTCTGTTCATCATTGGGGATTGGAATGCAAAAGTAGGAAGTCAAGAGATAACCTGGAGTAACAGACAAGTTTGGCCTAGGAAGACAAAATGAAGCAGCACAAAGATGAACAGAATTCTGCCAGGAGAATGTACTGGTTATAGCAAGTACCCTTTTTCAGCATCACAAGAGATGACTTTACACATGGACATCACCAAATGGTCAATACCAAAATCAAATTGATTACATTCTTGTAGCCAAAGATGGAGAAGCTGTATAGAGTCAGCAAAAACAAGCTAACTGTGGCTCAGATCATCAGGTTCTCATAGCAAAATTCAAGCTTAACTAAAGAAAGCAGGGAAAACCACTAGCCCAGCCAGGTACAACTTAAATCAAATCCCCTATGAATATGCAGTGGAGGTGACAAAATAGATTGAAGGTATGTGATGTAGTCAACACTGTGCCTGGAGAACTATGGATGAAGGTCCATAATATTGGACAGGAGGCTGCAAACAAAACTATCCTAAAGAAAAAGAAAAGCAAGAAGGCAAAGCGGTTATCTGAGGAGGCTTTACAAATAGCTGAAGAAAGAAAAGTGAAAAGCAAGGGAGAAAGGGAAAGAAACATGCAACTCTGATTGCTAGGGACCACATGAAAAGCTGCAGGGAGACTAACCCTAAGTCTGCAACAGGAAAGAGTACCATGTTCAATTAGCAACATTTCCACAGGCACTGAAAATGATCAATGACATCATATACCATGCTCACTGAACATTTAAGCATTTCAGTAATTTTCTTTAAGTCATTTCCAAACACTTTTGTCTGAAAAATCCTTTCTTCCAATGGAATCTTGGTGAGAGGTCAATTAATTAAGCGGATAAAAAAATGAAACGTTCTGACTGAATCAGGATTCCAAATACTCACTCAGTACCACCACTATTCTTTCACCAGTTACCCTGGGAGTATGCTAGGAAGCTTAGATATATACTGCAAAGCATAACTTGAAACCACTGTTTTAGTTAATCTTAAGTATTACATAATTCAAAGTTACAAAAATATAGGTAATTAAAACTCCTGTTCTTAACATTCTAGCATTCTTTCTCTGTTGCTTCTGTTCTCCATATTTTTCTCAATGACAAAATTTTGCATAGCAGCAGACTCCACCCGTGACTTTATTTATGTTAATCTTTCTTCCCCAATCATTTCTTGCTGGTGTTCAAGCTGGTTTTAGAAAAGGCAGAGGAACCAGAGATCAAATTGCCAACATCCAACATCTGCTGGATCATCAAAAAAGCAAGAGAGTTCCAGAAAAACATCTATTTCTGCTTTATTGACTATGCCAAAGCCTTTGACTGTGTGGCTCACAATAAACTGTGGAAAATTCTGAAAGAGATGGGAATACCAGACCACCTGACCTGCCTCTTGAGAAACCTATATGTGGGCCAGGAAGCAACAGTTAGAACTGGACATGGAACAACAGACTGGTTCCAAATAGGAAAAGGAGTACATCAAGGCTGTATATTGTCACCCTGCTTATTTAACTTCTATGCAGAGTACATCATGAGAAATGCTGGGCTGGAAGAAGCACAAGCTGGAATCAAGATTGCTGGGAGAAATATCAATAACCTCAGATATGCAGATGACACCACCCTTATGGCAGAAAGTGAAGAGGAACTAAAAAGCCTCTTGATGAAAGTAAAAGAGGAGAATGAAAAAGTTGGCTTAAAGCTCAACATTCAGAAAACGAAGATCATGGGCCTCTGGTCCCATCGCTTCATGGGAAATAGATGGGGAAACAGTGGAAACAGTGTCAGAGTTTATATTTTTGGGCTCCACAATCACTGCAGATGGTGACTTCAGCCATGAAAATAAAGACACTTACTCCTTGGAAGAAAAGTTATGACCAACCTAGATAGCATATTCAAAAGCAGAGACATTACTTTGCCAACAAAGGTCCATCTAGCCAAGGCTATGGTTTTTTCCAGTGGTCATATATGGATGTGAGAGTTGGACTGTGAAGAAAGCTGAGCACCGAAGAATAGATGCTTCTGAACTGTGGTGTTGGAGAAGACTCTTGAGAGTCCCTTGGACTGCAAGGAGATCCAACCAGTCCGTTCTGAAGGAGATCAGCCCTGGGATGTCTTTGGAGGAAATGATGCTGAAGCTGACGGAGAAGGCAGTGGCACCCCACTCCAGTACTCTTGCCTGGAAAAACCCATGGACGGAGGAGCCTGGTAGGCTGCAGTCCATGGGGTTGCACAGAGTCCGACATGACTGAGCGACTTCACTTTCACTTTTCACTTTCATGCATTGGAGAAGGAAATGGCGACCCACTCCAGTGTTCTTGCATGGAGAATTCCAGGGATGGAGGAGCCTGGTGGGCTGCCATCTCTGGGGTTGCACAGAGTTGGACATGACTGAAGCGACTTCACAGCAGATGCTGAAGCTGAAACTCCAGTACTTTGGCCACCTCATGCGAAGAGTTGACTCATTGGAAAAGACTCTGATGCTGGGAGGGATTGGGGGCAGGAGGAGAAGGGGACGACAGAGGATGAGATGGCTGGATGGCATCACGGACTCGATGGACGTGAGTCTGAGTGAACTCTGGGTGTTGGTGATGGACAGGGAGGCCTGGTATGCTGGGATTCATGGGGTTGCAAAGAGTCGGACACAACTGAGTGACTGAACTGAACTGATATGCCACCAAAAAAAAAAAAATTTTATGAAAATGTAGCAGCCTAAATTGTTTTCTAATTCCATACTGACTTATTTTTGACTTCCCCATATTCACAGATATCAATTTTTCCTAAATCAACCTATAAATTCTAGATTTTCAAATAAAATCTAAAAATCCATTTTAAAGTATGTTATAAAATGTCTATTATTATCAAAGTTAAAAAATGAAGGACATAGAGAAGGGATCTCACTCTATCAAATATTAGGATACACAACAAATTCAGGGACAGACACAGAGATACAGAGTTCAGAAATAAATTCACAGGTCAGTGGTAACTTTATGTATGATAAAGATGATATCAAAAGTAAAAGAAAAGGTTAGTGCTGACTCATTCTATAGAGAAAGAAATATAGGCTCAGAATATGGCAAAAACTTAGCTCCTTATTTTACACCATATATAAATTTGAAATTTAACTAGATTAAAGATCTTGGTGGCTCAGATGGTAAAGAATCCACCTGCAATTCAGGATTTGATCCCTGGGTTGGGAAGATCCCCTGGAGAAGGTAATGGCTACAGACTCCAGTTAATCTGGCCTGGAGAATCCTATGAACAGAGGAGCCTGGCAGGCTACAGTCCATGGGGTCGCAAAGAGTTGGATAAAACTGAGCAACTAAGCACACATGCACACAAACAATTTTAAAATGTGAAAGTTATCTTTTCAAAGCTAACAGAAAATATTCAGGTGAGTTTTTTGAAAATTAGAAGTAAAAGGCAATTCTGAAACAAAACATAAATAATGAGCCATAAAATTAATGACTTTTACTAAGTTAAGATGAGAATTTTTTAGTGACTAATGTTGCCAAAAGGTGTGTGAGGTCTGGCTGTTTGCTGCTTAAAAGCCAATTAATAGGTCAGGTTGGTGGAAAGGAAAGTTTGCTCTACTTCATATGCTGGCAACTGGGGAGGGAGGGCAGATGTCTGTCCAAAGGACAACTACCCCTGCACTGGCAACCAGCGGGGCAAGAGCTTTTATAGACAGAAGTGTGGCAGGGGGACTAGATGCAAAAACAGCACAGTCATCTTCAAATTGGTCATCAGTGGTCTAACTACTGTCATCTAAATTGTTTTAGATACAGTTAATTATCAGTTCCAGGATCCAGTTGTTCTCATTTTTTCTGATCAATTCTTGGAATTGTAGTAGCTTATGCTGTGGGTTGGAGAAAGAAATGGCAACCCATTTCAGTATTCTGGCCTGGGAAATCCGGTAAAGTGGACCCTGGTGGGCTGCAGTCCATGAGATAGCCAGAGTAAGACATGACTTAGCGACTAAACCACCAGTACCACATGTAATGGGAACAGTCTGGTCATCATATAGATAACTTCTTCCACCTAGTGTTTTAGTGTCTATAAGACAGCTCATTGGATAAGGTTCAGAATGTTATCTATAGCCCTGTAGAAGGAATTAAAGGTCCCTGACTATACTTAATGAGTACATTATTTGGTCTCCTTTGCTTGTTTTCCTTTATTTCCACACGTTCTCATTTTTCTGATTAAACTTATTCTTTGACGAAAGTTTTCAACAGACAATAGACAGGCAGAAGATATGGAGGGAGGATAATAAGGTTCAGTTCTGACATCATATATAAATTGAGAGAAGACCTAGCACCAACAAAGAATCAATATTAGAATACTCAGAAGAAACTAATAGAAAAATAAGTAAAAACTTGAAATGGCACTGCCTTCGAAGGGGAAGCCAGAACAGCTCTCAAGTAGTTTAAAATGCTCAAAATCACTTATCTGGAGGATGAAGACTAAAATGATATACAACTTACATCATCAGAATAGCATAAATCTGAATACTGGATTCTACCCAGTGTTGTCAGGAATACAGAAAGATGAGCTCTCTTGTTTACTGCTGGTGGAAGCTAAACAACAGCTATTTTTAAAAGGAGCCTGGAAGACCTAAAATGCCAACCTGTTTTTTATGGACCCAAAACACTTATGTAGAGTTCTATTGTAGCATATATCAGCTTAGTTTTTTTAATTTAAATTTATTTATTTTAATTGGAGGCTAATTACTTTACAATATTGTATTGGTTTTGCTATACATCAACATGAATCCACCACGGGTGTACACGTGTTCCCCATCCTGAACCCCCCTCCCACCTCCCTCCCCGTACCATCCCTCTGGGTCATCCCAGTGCACCAGCCCCAAGCATCCTGTATCCTGCCTCGAACCTGGACTGGCAATTTGTTTCCTATATGATATTATACATGTTTCAATGCCATTCTCCCAAATCATCCCACCCTCTCCCTCTCCACAGAGTCCAAAAGTCTGTTCTATACATCTGTGTCTCTTCTGCTGTCTCGCATACAGGGTTATCATTACCATCTTTCTAAATTCCATATATATGCATTAGTATACTGTATTCATGTTTTTCTTTCTGGCTTACTTCACTCTGGATAATAGGCTCCAGTTTCATCCACCTCATTAGAACTGATTCAAATGTATTCTTTATTAATTAATGGCTGAGTAATACTCCATTGTGTATATGTACCACAGCTTTCTTATCCATTCATCTGCTGATGGACATCTAGGTTGCTTCCATGTCCTGGCTATTATGAACAGTGCTGCGATGAACATTGGGGTACACATGTCTCTTTCAATTCTGGTTTCCTCGGTGTGTATGTCCAGCAGTGGGATTGCTGGGTCATAAGGCAGTTCTATTTCCAGTTTCTTAAGGAATCTCCACACTGTTCTCTATAGGGGCTGTACTAGTCTGCATTCCCACCAACAGTGTAAGAGGGTTCCCTTTGCTCCACACCCTCTCCAGCATTTATTGCTTTAGACTTTTGGATCACAGCCATTCTGACTCGTCTGAAATGGTACCTCATTGTGGTTTTGATTTGCATTTCTCTGATAATGAGTGATGTTGGGCATCTTTTCATGTGTTGGTTAGCCATCCGTATGTCTTCTTTGGAGAAATGTCTATTTAGTTCTTTGGCCTATTTTTTGATTAGGTTGTTTATTTTTCTGGAATTGAGCTGCAGGAGTTGCTTGTTTATTTTTGAGATTAGTTGTTTGTCAGTTGCTTCATTTGCTATTATTTTCTCCCATTCTGAAGGCTGTCTTTTCACCTTGCTTATAGTTTCCTTTGCTGTGCAGAAGCTTTTAAGTTTAATTAGGTCCCATTTGTTAATTTTTTATTTTATTTCCAATATACTGGGAGGTGGATCATAGAGCATCCTGCTGTGATGTATGTCGGAGAGTGTTTTGCCTATGTTCTCCTCTAGGAGTTTTATAGTTTCTGGTCTTACATTTAGATATTTAATCCATTTTGAGTTTATTTTTGTGTATGGTCTTAGAAAGTGTTCTAGTTTCATTCTTTTACAAGTGGTTGACCAGTTTTCCCAGCACCACTTGTTAAAGAGATTTTCTTTAATCCATTGTATATTCTTGCCTCCTTTGTCAAAGATAAGGTGTCCATAGGTGCGTGAATTTATCTCTGGGCTTTCTATTTTGTTCCATTGATCTATATGTCTGTCTTTGTGCCAGTACCATACTGTCTTGATGACTGTGGCTTTTTAGTATAGTCTGAAGTCAGGCAGGTTGATTCCTCCAGTTCCATTCTTCTTTCTCAAGCTTGCTTTGGCTATTCAAGGTTTTTTGTATTTCCATACAAATTGTGAAATTATTTGTTCTAGCTCTGTGAAAAATATTGTTGGTAGCTTGATAGGGATTGCATTGAATCTACAGATTGCTTGGCTTTTATCCCAGGGATGCAAGGATTCTTCAATATCCACAAATCAATCAATGTAATACACCACATTAACAAATTGAAAAATAAAGCCATATGATTATCTCAATAGATGCAGAGAAAGCCTCTGACAAAATTCAACATCCATTTATGATAAAAACTCTCCAGAAAGCAGGAATAGAAGGAACATACCTCAACATAATAAAAGCTATATATGACAAACCCACAGCAAACATTATCCTCAATGGTGAAAAATTGAAAGCATTTCCCCTAAAGTCAGGAACAAGACAAGGGTGCCCACTTTCACCACTACTATTCAATATAGTTTTGGAAGTTTTGGCCACAGCAATCAGAGCAGAAAAAGAAATAAAAGGAATCCAAATTGGAAAAGAAGTAAAACTCGCACTGTTTGCAGATGACATGATCCTCTACATAGAAAACCCTAAAGACTCCACCAGAAAATTACTAGAGCTAATCAATGAATATAGTAAAGTTTCAGGATATAAAATAAACACACAGAAAATCCCTTGCATTCCTATACACTAATAATGAGAAAACAGAGAAATTAGGGAAACAATTCTATTCACCATTACAACGAAGAGAATAAAATACTTAGGAATATATGTACCTAAAGAAACTAAAGACCTATACATAGAAAACTATAAAACACTGGTGAAAGAAATCAAAGAGGACACTAATAGATGGAGAAATATACCACGTTCATGGGTCAGAAGAATCACTATAGTGAAAATGAGTATACTACCCAAAGCAATCTATAGATTCAATGCAATCCCTTTCAGCTTAGTTTTTATTTCACTTTTTATTGATATGCCATTCTCTCCCATTAATTTCTCCATTTTCATTAACCAAAATTAATGTTTAAACTAGATAGATCAAGTAATGTCAATAAGCATATAATTTATAATAATGGTTATAAATATCAGAAATGTGTTCCTCTGTATAGCTGGACTGGACAGTAGGAAGGTGAAAGGCAGACATCTGCTATTTTTCACTATAATAAACTTTCTGTTTTATTTGTTTTTTAAACTCAGCACATGTATTTCTTTAACCAAAGTTCATTTTAAATAAAAAAGATAAAGCAAGAAGCTAATTTTAAAAATAAAAAACATATCAAGATTCCAACATATAGGTTTTATTTAAATAAGCATATCTTATTTTAGTAACTTAAACCTCAAGAAAAAAAATTTTAAGTCATTGAATATTGATCATAGTGATCACTTAATTATATACCAAATGATCACTTAGATTAGGGGGGGAAAAGCTGAATTTAAAAAAAAAGTTAATTAATAGAAAAAAACAAGCCAGTGAAGAAAACTAAGAAACCAGAGAAGGCAAGAGCAGAGCCAAATAGACAAATAAGAATTCTCTCACATTCACACACATGGATTCGCTGCTGACTGTATGTCAGGCACTGTCCACGCTCTGAGATAAGCCATAACTCTGCTCTCATGAAGTGTATAGTATAATGAGGAGTATGTATGATTTCAGTGTGCTGAGCAACATGGCACATGCATGTGTATACACACACAAGGGCAGGATTCAATTTAAGCTGAGATATTCAAAGATGTTCTGAATGAAAGTTCACATTTAGAAATACTCCCTTGTCTATTTCTTTTAGCCTTTTAAATTTGATTGTATATTTATTTAAGGACTGTTGTAGGAGAGCAGAGCATAATTCAAGCATTCCCAGAGAATTTGAACTCTTTTCTTTTAAGGGACTGCAGTAAACAAAGTGAACAATTACTAGCTAGTTTAATTTTCTTGTCTTCCCCCCCCCCCCCCGCCACCCCAGGAACTCCCTGATACTCAAAAAAGAGATTTGTTTTCTTAACATGTTACTTGGAACTCTTTGTTTCTACTCTGTCTTTTAATTAACAAAAATGAAGATATGTCCTAAAAGAAATACTACCATCTAATCATTTCCAAACAGAAAAGCTGTGCAAAGCTTAAGCATAATACAAAATATTTTGTTTAGTGAATGTCTGATTTGGCAAAATACACTAAAATCTGAAATAAATAAATAAAATACATTTTCATATAGGTCATAATGTATAATTGATGTTCAAAAGTAAAAATTACACTAACATTTTACATACTGTTTTCATAAGATATAGTTATATCTTTGAAAATTCAGCATAGGTCTTCCTAGGGAATAGTGAAACATAAGGATTATTTTAATATCTCAAACTAGCTAACACTAAGTGCAGGCAGTGGCGGCAGCCGAGAGCTACCCCACGTCCGAGATCAGGGGCAGCGGCCTAGAGTGCCAGGCTGCAACAGCTCAGGAACGGCCAAGAGGAGCTACCCCTCATCCGAGTTCAGGAGTGGTGGCCAGGAGGAGCAACCCCATGTCCAAGGAGTGGTGGCTGTGTGGGCTCCCTAGAGGAGCCATCCCACATTGAAGGTCAGGAAGGGCGGCGGGAGGAGATACCTCTCATACAAGGTAAGGAGCAGCAGCTGTGGTTTGCTGGAGTAGCTGTGAAGAGATACCTCACGCCCAAGGTAAGAGAAATACAAGTAAAATGGTAGGTGTTGCAAGAGGGCATCAGAGGGCAGACACATTGAAACCATACTCACAGAAATCTAGTCAATCTAATCACACTAGGACTATAGCCTTGTCTAACTCAATGAAAACTAAGCCATTCCTGCAGGGCAACCCAAGACGGGCGGGTCATGGTGGAGAGGTCTGACAGAATATGCTCCACTGGAGAAGGGAATGGCAAACCACTTCAGTATTCTTGCCTTGAGAACCCCATGAACAGTATGAAAAGGCAAAATGATAGGATACTGAAAGAGGAACTCTCCAGGTCAGTAGGTGCCGAATATGCTACTGGAGGTCAGTGGAGAAATAACTCCAGAAAGAATGAAGGGATTGAGCCAGAGCAAAAACAATACCCAGTTGTAGATGTGACTGGTGACAGAAGCAAGGTCCGATGCTATAAAGAACAATATTGCATAGGAACCTGGAATGTCAGGTCCATGAATCAAGGCAAATTACAGGTGGTCAAACAGGAGATGGCAAGAGTGAACGTCAACATTCTGGGAATCAGCGAACTAAAATGGACTGGAATGGGTGAATTTAACTCAGATGACCATTATGTCTACTACTGCGGGCAGGAATCCCTCAGAAGAAATGGAGTAGCCATCATGGTCAACAGAAGAGTCTGAAATGCAGTATTTGGATGCAATCTCAAAACGACAGAATGATCTCTGTTCGCTTCCAAGGCAAACCATTCAATATCACAGTAATCCAAGTCTATGCCCCAACCAGTAACGCTGAAGAAGCTGAAGTTGAACAGTTCTATGAAGACCTACAAAACCTTTTAGAACAACCAAAAAAGATGTCCTTTTCATTATAGGGGACTGGAATGCAAAAGTTGGAAGTCAAGAAACGCCTGGAGTAACAGGCAAATTTGGCCTTGGAATGCGGAATGAAGCATGGCAAAGACTAATAGAGTTTTGCCAAGAAAATGCACTGGTCATAGCAAACACCCTCTTCCAACAACACAAGAGAAGACATCACCACATGGACATCACCAGATAGTCAACACTGAAATCAGATTGATTATATTCTTTGCAGCCAAAGATGGAGAAGCTCTATACAGTCAGCAAAAACAAGACCAGGAGCTGACTATGGCTCAGATCATGAACTCCTTATTACCAAATTCAGACTGAAACTGAAGAAAGCAGGGAAAACCATTAGACCACTCAGGTATGACCTAAATCAAATCCCTTATGATTACACAGTGGAAGTGAGAAATAGATTTAAGGGCCTAGATCTGATAGATAGAGTGCCTGATGAACTATGGACGGAGGTTCGTGACATTGTACAGGAGACAGGGATCAAGACCGTACCCATGGAAAAGAAGTGCAAAAAAGCAAAATGGCTGTCTGGGGAGGCCTTACAAATAGCTATGAAAAGAGAAGCAAAAAGCCAAGGAGAAAAGGAAAGATACAAGCATCTGAATGCTTGTATACATTCAAAGAATACAAGCAAAGAATAGCAAAAAGAGATAAGAAAACCTTCTTCAGTGATTAATGCAAAGAAACAGAGGAAAACAACAGAATGGGAAAGACTAGAGATCTCTTCAAGAAAATTAGAGATACCAAGGGAACATTTCATGCAAAGATGGGCTCGATAAAGGACAGAAATGGTATGGACCTAACAGAAGCAGAAGATATTAAGAAGAGATGGCAAGAATACATGGAAGAACTGTACAAAAAAGAGCTTTACGACCCAGATAATCATGATGGTATGATCACTCGTCTAGAGCCAGACATCCTGGAATGTGAAGTCAAGTGGGCCTTAGGAAGCATCACTACGAACAAAGCTAGTGGAAGTGATAGAATTCCGCTGCACTCAATATGCCAGCAAATTTGGAAAACTCAGCAGTGGCCACAGGACTGGAAAATGTCAGTTTTCACTCCAATTCCAAAGAAAGGCAATGCCAAAGAATGTTCAAACTACCGCACAATTGCACTCCTCTCACAGGCTAGTAAAGTAATGCTCAAAATTCTCCAAGCCAGGCTTAAGCATTACGTGAACTGTGAACTTCCTGATGTTCAAGCTTGTTTTAGAAAAGGCAGAGGAACCAGAGATCAAATTGACAAATTGACTGGATCATCAAAAAAGAAAGAGAGTTCCAGAAAAACATCTATTTTTGCTTTATTGACTGTGCCAAAGTCTTTGACTGTGTGGATCACAATAAACTATGGAAAATTCTTCAAGAGATGGGAATACCAGACCACTTGACCTACCTCTTGAGAAATCTGTATGCAGGTCAGGAAGCAACAGTTAGAACTGGACATGGAACAACAGACTGGTTCCAAATAGGAAAAGGAGTACATCAAGGCTGTATATTGTCACCCTGCTTTTTTAACTTCTATGCAGAGTACATCATGAGAAATGCTGGGCTGGAAGAAACACAAGCTGGAATCAAGATTGCCGGGAGAAATATCAATCACCTCAGATATGCAGATGACACCACCCTTATGGCAGAAAGTGAAGAGGAACTAAAAAGCCTCTTGATGAAAGTAAAAGAGGAGAGTGAAAAAGTTGGCTTAAAGCTCAACATTCAGAAAACGAAGATCATGGCCTCTGGTCCCATCACTTCATGGGAAATAGATAGAGAAACAGTGGAAACAGTGTCAGACTTTATATTTTTGGGCTCCAAAATCACTGCAGATGGTTATTGCAGCCATGAAATTAAAAGACGCTTACTCCTTGCAAGAAAAGTTATGACCAACCTAGACAGCATATTCAAAAGCAGAGACATTACTTTGCCAACTAAGGTCCATCTAGTCAAGGCTATGGTTTTTCCAGTAGTCATGTATGGATGTGAGAGTTGGACTGTGAAGAAAGCTCAGTGCTGAAGAATCGATGCTTTTGAACTGTGGTGTTGGAGAAGACTCTTGAGGGTCCCTTGGACTGCAAGGAGATCCTACCAGTCCATTCTGAAAGAGATCAACCCTGGGATTTTTTAGGAAGGAATGATGCTAAAGCTGAAACTCCAGTACTTTGGCCACCTCATGCGAAGAGTTGACCTATTGCAAAAGACTTTGATGCTAGGAGGGATTGGGGGCAAGAGGAGAAGGGGTCGACAAAGGATGAGATGGCTTGATGGCATCACTGATTCAATGGAAGCAAGTCTGAGTGAACTCCGGGAGTTGGTGATAGACAGGGAAGCCTGGCGTGCTGCGATTCATGGGGTCGCAAAAAGTCAGACATGACTGAGCGACTGAACTGAACGGAACTGAGCTAACTACAGTCAAATCTGAGAATACAAACAAATATTGGTCATAAAGGTTGATAGCATAACCAACGTTTCAGTGACAAGAAAATAACTAAACAATCAAACCCCAGCAGAGCAACAAATTTATAGCCTTAATTCTAGTCGTTGGGCAATGGGGATGTATGCAAATAGAATAAGAGAAACAATAACAAGCTTCTGATAAATAGGGAAAATTTTTTTTTAACTTATTTAGAAAGCAGTCCATATTCTATATGAGTTATTCCATTCCCACCAAAATTTATGAAGGGTTTGGGACATGTTTTGCAAAAGGTTTTTGGGGTTTTTTTTCTTCTTTTGCATCAGGCATTTACATGACGGGAACATCATATCTTTATCATTTTGTACAGATGTTGCAACTATCAAGAAAGAAAATAGGATTTTTTAAAGCTGGTTCTGCAAAGGCTAAACACTATGAAACCTCCAAAAGAAATATAGAGAGCTCGCTACAATTAGTTTCCTAACTGTGATTATTATGAACTCCACAAGAAAAGGAATGTTTTTGTCTGTTTAATTTACTTTTGAGCCCAATAAATCTAAACCACTGACTGACAAATAGTAGGCACTAGATAAATGTTTGTTAAACGGATCTATTAATCTATTGATCAATCAACATGGAACTGGATAGGTACGTGCTGTGCTTAGTCAGTCAATCATGTCTGACTCTCTGCAACTACATGGACTGTAGCCTGCCAGGCTCCTCTGTCCGTGAGGGTTCTCCAGGCAAGAATACTGGAGTAGGTTGCCATGCCCTCTTCCAGGGGACCTTCCCAAACCAGGGATCAAACCCAGGTCTACCACATTGTAGGATTCTTTACCGTTTGTGTCACCAAGGAATGTAGAAATGAAATTTTAGGTAGAATTAACAGGGCATCTAAACCAGGGTAAGCGATACTACCCGTAGGTAATCTGGTTCAAAATTACATTCAGTGATTTTTTTTTAATAGATAAGACATGGAAATATAGAAGTGCTCTGACCCAATGCCTTAATCTAATATGATACAATATTAATTTTATTTTGGAATTTCAAATATTAATTGAGAACATATATTTTAGAGTTTGAGTATAAAATGTTATTCTAAAATTTGAAAAATACTGATTTAACCTATGTTAAATTGAGAACATATATTTTAGAACATATGTTGAGAACATATATTAATGGAGAACATATATTTTAGAGTTTGAGAACATATATTTTAGAACTTGAGTATAAAATGTTTTAAAATATGAAAAATACTGATTTAACCTATATATTAATGAAGTAGGATTTGTAGTTAGTGTAGGTAATACTAGAGCCATACTTAAGTGATGATTGCAATAATGCAAAGCTATCAAGCATATAAAAATATACACATAAATACTAATTATAGGTAATCTACATGAGATTTATCACAAGTTTGGTTTTCAACTTATTCTTCTGTCATCTTTATACAGCACAACATAAGAAGAGTTCCTTCAGAATTGCAAGGAAGAGGTATTTAAATTATCAAAACTTATATTCAATATCTTTTGGCCACAATGCATAAATCATGAAAACATTATCTTAGCAGAATGGGGTCTCTGCAAGATTTATTCTGGTTTGATTGACCCACTTATTGGTTAATAGCATCTGGATCTAAGAAACTGAAGCAGATAGTGCTCCAGGTGCCACCATATCCCAATCAAACCATTAAGGAGATATAGTTATAGGAGTTGAACTGAGATTCAAAGTTCACTTTGAAAGGAAATCACAATAAATGTTAACTTGGCTGATTTTATGGGCACAGTTCAAAACATACTAATTCAAAGTTAGGACAATACTATTTGTCATCACTTTTCACATTAACAAATCTGTTTCTAGCTTTGAATTGAAAATATCTATATTTTAGTAGCAGATTCAGTCAGATAGGTAATACAAAAATTAAACTTAAATCAACGAGTAGACAAACCCTTCTGGTTAGGTGGAAGGTGAATAAGCAGTCATTAAAGGAAGAAGTAATGCTAGGTCAGTTACATACAGGATTCTGCTCTCTTAGACTTCATTAAGGGCAAAAGTCAGAGCTGGCTGGTGAAACTGTAAAAATGCATGACCATATTTACACAAATAAATAAAAACACTTTGAAATCAAATGTCATTTGTTTCTATTCTTTATCATTGGAATAATATTTAGCATGAAATCTTGCCTCAAGCAATTTTTAAATACATAACACAGTAATCTGTAGGCATAATGCTGTACAGCAGTTCTCTAGAACCTTTTCATCTTGCCTAATCAAAACTTTGTACTACTTAACAGCAATGGTTAATTGCCTAGAAAACTTTCTTTCTTTTCAATCACAGCAATTGTTTTTGTTGTTGTTTAGTCCCTAAGTCCTATCCAACTCCTTTGTGAACCCATGGACTGAAGCCTGCTAGATTCCCCTGTTTGTGGGATTCACCAGCCAAGAATACTGGAGTGGGTTGCCATTTTCTTCTCCAGGGGATCTTCCTGACTCAGGGATCAAATCTGTGTCTCTTGCACTGGCAGATGGATTATTTACCACTGACCCTCCAAGGAAGCCCATTTCAATTAATGAACACTTACTAAGTACCAGGTGTATATTACCTACTGGAGACAACAGAAACAAAAGGTACTCTCCCTATTGCCTGCTGAAGCACAGGTCAAGCATTCTTTCAAATAAATGATATTCCACAAAGCCAAAGATAGATTCTAACTTAAAATGTGATACGGTGCAAGTGAAAGTAAGCATGGGGTGATACCAAGTATAACATCAATTTCCCATGTAGAAATAATTATTTATGAGGCAGGAGGAGAAAGTGACACCTCTGTTCAAATCAGAATTAAATGACCTCCTGAATTTCTCCTGAAGTAACAAAAAGAACAATTCTTATATTCTAAAAGCTGAAGGCTTTTGGTTATATTTTTTTTCTCTATGTTTTATGAAAAAATTACTGGTAGTAAATAATTTTGATGACATTAAAAGTTAAAAAATGAACTTATCAAGTGAATATAACTCACTTTTCACATGACATACCTTTATAAGTTGGAGCTATTTTATTGTAATAATTTTCAATTATTTAACTAGAATTATTAAAGCCATATAAATCATAAGCATGCATATATATGCTGCTATAAGTCAAACTAAACAACACATCTCCAAAATAACATAAATACTGTTTACTATTTCTAATAGGTTGTGGAAGACAAAAACCGCACAGTACTCTAAATACCAAAGAGTAACAAAGAGTCAGACAGGAGCTAGTCACTGAACAACAACAACCAAGTTTAATAGCAGGTCAACATTTACAATCTTCAGAGAAAATCCCTGGCTTATTTGATTTTCTTATTTCTTCTCTCTTATTTTCAGTGACTCATTTTCAGCAAAAATGAGTCTCATCTGCAGCAAAAATTAACAGAATGCTAAGTGTGTGAACAGGGCTTTAATTGTGAGTGGACAAGCTTAACATGGATAAAAATAATTCTCTAGCTGCTGCAAACCAAGAAGAAATAGAACATGATGCAGGCACTCTAGAGAACCAGAACTCTAACCTTAGGGAAAGTATTTTACTAGCTAAACAAGCTTTAGGAGGCTGGGAGTTGTAGTCATTTCAGGGATATACAGCCACAACTATTTAAGGAGCCTGATAATGCTGGACGACTTGGAATTTTCATGTTTTCTCAACCATTTGTCAAAGGATTCTATCCCCAAATCCCTCCCTTGACAAATTCATAGTCTTAATCGTATACCATTTCTCTTGTCTTGTACCCTAATATAATGTATTTGTTAACACGGAGAAGCCTCTACATATTCACATTTTGCCATAAAAACTTTTCTACCACTATCATATTTTCACCCAAGACACAATCTCTGCTTCTAACTGCTAAATTAATATTAAAACTACTTAAATTTATGAACCTCTTACTTCCTATCTACAGTTTTTTATTCAATTCTTTCATTTTCTCAAGTTGATCATTCAGCTGAAGTTCCACCAAAACTAACCTACTTCTATCATCCAATCTAATCTGCCCAGAAGGAAAAATTAAAAAAAAAAAAAAACAAACAGAAATTAAACCTCTATTTGAATGAATTGTAATTTGAATTCAATAATGTTAAGAGCAGTAATGAAGAAAATGACTACCAAGGAATGCAATGGATCAAGCAATGGATTCTCTTCTGAAGGCAATTTCACTTCAGTTCAGATCAGTTCAGTTCAGTCACTCAGTTGTGTCCAACTCTTTGTGATCTCATAGACTGCAGCATGACACACCAACTCCTGAAGTTTACTCAAACTTATCTCCATTGATTTAGTAAAGCCATCCAAATATCTCATACTCATGGTCCCCTTCTCCTCCCACCTTCAATCTTTCCCAGCATCAGGGCCTTTTAGAATGAGTCAGTTCTTTGCATTAGATGGCCAAAGTATTGATGTTTCAGCTTCAGCATCAGTACTTCCAATGAATATTCAGGACTGATTTCTTTTAGAATGGACTGGTTGGATCTTCTTGCAGTCAAAGGGACTCTGAAGACTCTTCTGCAACATCACAATTTCAAAGGATCAATTCTTCAGCACTCAGCTTTCTTTATAGTCCAACTCTCACATCCATACATGACTAATGGAAAAACCGTTGGCAAAGTAATGCCTCTGCTTTTTAATATGCTGTCTAGGTTGGTCATAACTTTTCTTCCAAGGAGCAAGCATCTATTAATTTCATGGCTGGAGTCACCATCTGCAGTGACTTTTGGAGACCCCCAAAATAAAAATATCTCACTGTTTCCACTGTTTCCCCATCTATTTGCCATGAAGTGATGGGACCAGATGCCATGATCTTAGTTTTCTGAATGTTGAGTTTTAAGCCAACTTTTTCACTCTCTTCTTTTACTTTCATCAAGAGGCTTCTCAGTTGTTCTTTGCTTTCTTCAATAAGGGTGGTGCGATCTGCTTATCTGAGGTTATTGATATTTTTCCCAGGAATCCTGATTTTAGCTTGTGCTTTATCCAGCCCAGCATTTCTCATGATATACTGTACATATAAGCTAAAAAAGCAGGGTGACAATATACAGCCTGGATGTATTCCTTTCCCTACATGGAACCAGTCTGTTGTTCCATGTCCAGTTCTAACTGTTGCTTCCCAACCTGCATACAGATTTCTGAACAGGCAGGTCAGGTGGTCTGGCATTCCTATCTCTTGAAGAATTTTCCAAAGTTTGTTGTGATCCACACAGTCAAAGACTTTAGTCAATAAAGCAGAAGTAGATGTTTTTCTGGAACTCTCTTGCTTTTTTGATGATCCAATGGATGTTGGCAATTTGATCTCTGGTTCCTCTGGCTTTTCTAAATCCAGCTTGAACATCTGGAAGTTCACGGTTCACGTACTGTTAAAGCCTGGCTTGGAGAATTTTGAGCATTACTTTACTAGCATGTGAGATGAGTGCAATTGCGCAATAGTTTGAGCATTCTTTGGGATTGCCTTTCTTTGGGATTGGAAGGAAAACTGACATTTTCCAGTCCTGTGGCCACTGCTGAGTTTTCCAAATTTGCTGGCATACTAAGTGCAGCACTTTCACAGCATCCTCTTTCAGGATTTGAAATAGCTCAACTGGAATTCCATCCCCTCCACTAGCTTTGTTCGTAGTGATGCTTCCTAAGGCCCACTTGACTTCTCATTCCAGGATGTCTGGCTCTAGGCGAGTGATCACACCATCATGGTTATCTGAGTCATGAAGATCTTTTTTGTATAAATCTTCTGTGTATTCTTGCCACCTCTTCTTAATACCTTCTGTTTCTGTTAGGTCCTTATCATTTCTGTCCTTTATTGTGCCCATTTTTGCTTGAAATGTTCCCTTGGTATCTCTAATTTTCTTGAAGAGATCTCTAGTCTTTCCCATTCTATTGTTTTCCACTATTTCTTTGCACTGATCACTGAGGAAGGCTTATTTTTCCTTGCTATTCTTTGGAACTCTGCATTCAGATGCTTATATCTTTCCTTTTCTCCTTTGCCTTTTGCTTCTCTTATTTTCACAGCTATTTCTAAGGCCTCTTCAGACAACCGTTTTGCCTTTTTTGCATTTCCTTTTCTTGGGAATGGTCTTGATCACTGCCTCCTGTACAACGTCACGAACCTTGGTCCATAGTTGTTCAGACACTCTATCAGATATAATCCCTTCAATCTATTTGTCACTTCCACTGTATGATCATAAGGGATTTGATTTAGGTCATACCTGAATGGTCTAGCGGTTTTCCCTTCTTTCTTCAATTTAAGTCTGAATTTGGCAATGAGTTCATGATCTGAGCCACAGTCAGCTCCCTGTCTTGTTTTTGCTGATTGTATAGAGCTTTTCCATCTTTGGCTACAAAGAATATAATCAAGCTGATTTTGGTATTGATCATCTGGTGATGTCCATGTGTACAGTCTTCTCTTGTGTTATTGGAAGAGGGTGTTTGCTATGACCAGTGTGTTCTCTTGGCAAAACTTTGTTAGCCTTTGCCCTGCTTCATTCTGCACTCCAAGGCCAGATTTGCCTGTTACTCCAGGTATCTCTTGACTTTCTACTTTTGCATTCCAGTTCCCTATAATCAAAATGACATCTTTTTTGGGTATTACTTCTAGAAGGTCTTATAGGTCTTCACAGAACTGTTCAACTTCAGCTTTTTTAGCATTACTGGTCAGGGCATAGACTTGGATTACTGTGATATTGAATGGTTTGCCTTGAAACGAACAGAGATCATTCTATCATTTTTGAGATTATATCCAAATACTGCAATTTGGACTGTTTGCTGACTATGAGGGCTACTCCATTTCTTCTAAGGGATCTTGCCCACAGTACTAGATATAAAGCTCATCTGAGTTAAATTCACCCATTCCAGTCCATTTTAATTTGCTGATTCCTAAAATGTTGACATTCACTCTTGCCAACTCCTTTTTGACCACTTTTCGATTTGCCTTGATTCATGGGCCTAACAGTCCAAATTCCCTATGCAATATTGCTCTTTGCAGCATCAGACTTTGTTGCCATCACCAGTTACATCCACAACTGGGTGTTGATTTTGCTTTTGCTCCATCTCTTCATTCTATTTCTTCACTGATCTCCAGTAGCTTATTAGGCACCTACCGACCTGGGGAACTCATCTTTCAGTGGCCTATCTTTTTGCCTTTTCATACTGTTCATGGGGTTCTTAAGGCAAGAATACTGAAGTGGTTTGCCATTCCCTTCTCCAGTGGACCACTGAATCTTTTGTCAGAACCCTCCACCATTTTGACCTGTCCATCTTAGGTGGTCCTACATGACATAGCTCATAGTTTCATTGGTCCATGTGATCAGTTTGATTTGTTTTCTATGACTGTGGTTTTCATCCTGTCTGCCTTCTGATGAGTAAAAGTAAGATGCTTATGGAAGCTTCCTGATGAGAGAGACTAACTGTGGGGGAAACTGGGTCTTGTTCTGATGGGCAGCACCATGCTCAGGAAATCTTTAATCCAATTTTTTGTTGATGGGTGGGGCTGTGTTGCCTCCCTATTATTTACCTGGGGCCAAACTATGGTGGAGGTAATGAAGATAATAAGGGTCCCATGTTCTCTTCAGCAAGAAAATAAAAATAGACTGTAGGTTCAAAGAGGATAGATAAGATGAGGAGGTATGCACATTTTATAATACTGGATCTTCCTTTAATTCCACTTACAAATGTACTTATCTCATCTTTTTAGTGAAGCTATTTCATACACATATTAAAGTAACAAAATAGCTTTGAAACAAAATGCTTTGATAGACTGAATTTTCTTACATAATCTCATATCTGACTCAATATAGGTTGTTTAAATTTCAGACTGGAAGCTTTAATAAAAACATTACCTTCTCTTTCTTTGTTTCTTCCTTCTTTCATTAAAAGAGCATTCATTGTATATCTGACAGATATCTCTTATGTTATTTATTGTTGACAATGATTCTTCATCACCATTAGCTTGTAGGAACTTATTTTATTCCACGTCTTGGGTGAGTGATTATAACTCCAAGATGAGATTTATATAAAGGCCCCAATGCATTCAAATCACTCAGAAATAGCCATGTATCATGCCAATTCTTATTTTTTCTCCCTAAAATTGATGGATATATTAACACCATAAAGTATGAAATAAAGGAAATTATCAGGGTCAATAAGTAATGAAATTTGTATGAGCTAAAAATCAGAAATGCATCATTACTTTTAAAAATTTGAAAAAGAGATTATGAGAATACATTGCCATAAAGTTTCTAAAACACTATTTTTTCAAATATTCAAATAAATATAATTTGAAAATTGACAGAGGAAATGATAATTTATAGTTAGAAGGATACCATTAAATTTGGTTTACTTTATGTGCAAATAGTAATCTGAAATTTTCCTGAAATTTTCAACTATAATATTCTAAAAATAAGTGGAGTTTCTGGCTGACTCTCAAATACAATCCAGAAAATCCAACTTTACAGAATTATCTTTCCTTTCATTAAGACTGATCAATTTTTTTTGTTTTCTTGAGTTTTTTCCAAACTTTTTGTCAATAAATGTATCTGCCACAAAGAAAGCTCTAAATATTTATCTGAAAATATGAATGAATGATCATTACTTTGAAAATATATGGCTCTAGATCATAAAATGAAGCAATCCCTGATGGATAATCTTAAATGTATCTCTAATGTTGGAGGGGGTGTAATTCTGAAATATATGTATTGTTGATAATTATGAACAATAGGACCAACGAGTTTTTGAAACATTAAATAGAGTTGTATTACTTCAGTTAACCGATTTGTATTAGTAGAATCACAATTTAGTGGTATTAAAATAAATTCTGAAACAAGTCCAATAGAATCATGTAATTTGCACATCAAATATAAACTACTTAACTCAAGAAAAATGTGTGCTAATCAATAGGGTAAAGGAGATCCTTAACTATCACTTTCACTTTCTCATTAAGCATCTTTCATTTTCATTACAAATGTAAAACATTTTCTTTTTTACAGTTATTAATACTTTTGTTCCCAATAATTATTTTCTATCTTTTATCCCTATTCAAAATATCAACAGCATGACTACACTCTAAACAACTTATATTTATTTACAATTATATATTGGTCTGCTGATATATCCCTAGGTGTACCCTAAGCTCTAAACCATATCAAACTCTTCCTTAGCAACTTATCAGTGACTTGTACATAAAGTGAGTGCATTATTTATTTACCTAGAATAGCCATTTGCAAATGACATGCTTTCATGAACTGAAACAAAGAAACTATCTTTAATGGAATGTTCAGCTAGACCCAGGGTAATCAAACTTTTATGAATGATATTTAAAATTCAGATTAACAGGTATCTGTAAATTAAAAAGATACAGAAAAACACAATAAGCTAGTGATGTTTTTATACAGTATTTAATCATTGATCTGATTTCTCCAAAATAATGTGGGAATTATTTTGTCCTCAATTGTTGATCATAATTCATCATAATACACATTCAATGTAATATATACTCAAGCATAGGCAAAATTTGATTTCTCCAGGTTTTTTATGCCTTCCATAATTTAATGCTACTAATCTATAGCAGTGGAAATCCAGAAACAAATACTTGAAAATAATCCTCTCACAGACATACATATACATAGTCCCTGAGTAGTCCTACAAATGATTTTTCCAATTTTGTCTTTAAAAATGGTTATAGTGCTACAGTGTCACAATACCAAAGCTGAGTGACCTACTGACACAGAAGTCGTGTCTTCTGTGGATACTCTGAGTCTGGAACTGATTTTCATTTTGGCCTGCGAGGGGTGTAGATGTTACCCATCATCAGACTGAGCAGTGGCACTAACAGAACACATTAAAGAAATAGCAGCTGTATCATAAGCAATATTTCTAGGATCACTACCCCAGAAAAAGCACTGGTTGTTTGCACCTGCTATGCTGTTCCTTAAAACACTACATCCATATTCTGACAAAATTTTTTGCTGACAAAAAGTCTAATGCATAGCTTGCAGAGAAATTTAACTGGTAGTTTTCAAAATATGAGCATGTTTGCACTCAATCTGAATTTTTAATCTGAATTTTTGTTTGCTTAGATTCTGATCAAATAAATGTGTCCAATATTACTCTATATGTTAGCAGTTCCCTTTTCAACAAATATCTATAATCACATAAAGGCCTGAATTTAATGTCCTACCAGGTAGCCTATAAGTGTAATGCTTTGTTGATTTGATAATAATGAATTTCATACATGATAAGTAAAATTCTAATTTATATGTTCATGTTAATAAGCAGATAAGTGAATAAACCAAATGTGATATATGCATATGAGCTTAGTCACTCCCTGAAGCAGACCTGGGTCATGCAGCCTGTGGCATAAGCCCTCTTGGAGGAGGTCGCCCTTAGCCCCAACATAGATCTGCCAAATAGGAGACCCACAAACTGCAGAACAGTTATACCAAAGAAATTCTCACACTGTTAAGAAAGTTCTAGGACCCACAACAGATTTCCCAACCTGGGGATCCAGCAAAGGGACTGAGAACCCCCAGGGAATTTGATTTTGCAGGCCAGTGGGATTTGATTACGGAACTTCCACAGGACTAGCGAAACAGACTCTCATAGGGCACACACACACACAAAAAAAACCTTGTGTGCACCAGGAGCCAGGAGAAAAAAGCAGTGTCCCCCCAAGAGACTGAGTAGGACTTGCCTGTGAGTTCAAAGAGTCTCCAGTGAAGCCTAGGTTGACAGTTTGGTATCAGGCCAAACAACAGGGAGGCAACACAGCTCCAGCCATCAACAGAAAATTGGATTAAAAATTTACTGAGCAGGACCCCAACCATCAGAACAAAACCCAGTTTCCCCCACAGTCAATCTCTCCCATCAGTTCAGTTCAGTTCAGTTCAGTTCAGTCGCTCAGTCGTGTCCAACTCTTTGCGACCGCATGCATCTCAGCACGCCAGGCCTCCCTGTCCATCACCAACTCCGGGAGTTCACTCAGACTCACAATCGAGTCAGTGATGCCATCCAACCATCTAATCCTCTGTCGTCCTCTTCTCCTCCTGCCCCCAATCCCTCCCAGCATCAGAGTCTTTTCCAATGAGTCAACCCTTCACATGAGGTGGCCAAAGTACTGGAGTTTCAGCTTTAGCATCAGTCCTCCAAAGAAATCCCAGGGCTGATCTCCTTTAGGATGGACTGGTTGGATCTCCTTGCAGTCCAAGGGACTCTCAAGAGTCTTCTCCAACACCACAGTTCAAAAGCATCAATTCTTCGGCACTCAGCCTTCTTCACAGTCCAACTCTCACATCCATACATGATCACTGGAAAAACCATAGCCTTGACTAGACAGACCTTTGTTGGCAAAGTAACGTCTCTGCTTTTCAATATGCTATCTAGGTTGGTCATAACTTTTCTTCCAAGGAGCAAGCATCTTTTAATTTTCATGGCTGCAATCACCATCTGCAGTGATTTTGGAGTCCAGAAATATAAAGTCTCTCACTGTGTCCATTGTTTCTTCATCTATTTCCCATGAAGTGATGGGACCAGATGCCATGATCTTCGTTTCCTGAATGTTGAGCTTTAAGCCAACTTTTTCACTCTCCTCTTTTACTTTCATCAAGATGCTTGTTAGTTCCTCTTCACTTTCTGCCATAAGGGTGGTGTCATCTGCATATTTGAGGTGATTCCTCCCGGCAATCTTGATTCCAGCTTGTGCTTCTTCCAGCCCAGAGCATCAGGAAGAGTCAATAAGCCTCTAATCCAAATTTATCAAAAGGCAGACATTATGAAAACCACAGTCACAGAAAACTAATCAAACTGATCACATGGATCAAAGACTTGTCTAACTCAATGAAACTATGAGCCATGTCATGTAGGGCCACCCAAGAGGGATGGTCATGGTGGAGAATTCTGACAAAACATGGTCATTTTGTCAAATTAGAGAAGGGAATGGCAAACCACTTCAGTATTCTTGCCTTGAGAACCCCATGAACAGTATGAAAAGGTAAAAAGATAAGACACTGAAAGATTTAACTCCCCAGGTTCTTAGATGTCCAGTAAGCTGCTGGAGAAGAGTAGAGAAATAGATCAGGAAACAATGAAAAGGCTGAGCTAAAGCAACATCAACATCCAGTTGTGGATCTGATGGGTGATGGAAGTGAAGTCAGATGCTGTAAAGAGCAATATTGCATAGGAACATGGAATGTTAGGTTCATGAATCAAGGTAAATAGGAGATGGCAAGAGTGAACATCGATATTTTAGGAATCAGTGAACAAAAATGGACTGGAATGGACAAGTTTAATTCAGATGAATGTTATATCTACTACAGTGGGAAAGAATCCCTTAGGGGATCAAATTGCCAATATCCGCTAGATCATGGAAAAGGAAGAGAGTTCCAGAAAAACATCTACTTCTGCTTTATTGACTATGCCAAAGTCTTTGACTCTTTGGATCACAACGAACTGTGGAAATTTCTCAAAGAGATGTGAATACCAAACCACCTTACCTACCTCCTGAGAAATCTGTATTCTGATCAAGAAGCCACAGTTAGAACTGGGCATGGAAAAACAGACTGTTTCCAAATTGGGAAAGGAGTTCATCAAGGCTGTATATTGTTACCCTGCTTATTTAACTTATATGCAGAGTACATAATATGAAATCCCAAGCAGGATGAAGAACAAGCTGGAATCAAGATTGCTGGGAGAAATATCAATCACCTCAGATATGCAGATGACACCACCCTTATGGAAGAAAGTGAAGAGGAACTAAAGAGCCTCTTGATGAAAGTGAAAGAGGAGAGAAAAAAAGCTGGCTTAAAGCTCAACATTCAGAAAACTAAGATCATGGCATCTGGTCCCATCACTTCACGGCAAATAGATGGCGAAACAATGAAAACGGTGACAGACTTTATTTTCTTTGGCTCCAAAATCACTGCAGAGTGTGATTGCAGTGAAATTAAAAGATTCTTGCTCCTTGGAAGAAAAGCTATGACCAAACTAGACAGTATTAAAACGCAGAGACATTACTTTGCTAACAAAGTTTCATCTAGTCAAAAGTATGGCTTTTCCAGTAGTCAGGTATGGATGTGAGAGTTGGACCATAAAGAAACCTGAGCATGGAAGAATTGATGCTTTGAACTGTGGTGTTGGAGAATTCTCTTGAGTCCCTTGGACTGCAAGGAGATCCAACCAGTCCATCCTAAAGGAAATCAGTCCTAAACATCCATTGGAAGGACTGATACTGAAGCTGAAGTTCCAAACTCTGGCCACCTGATGGAAAAAACTGACTCATTGGAAAAGACCCTGATTTGGGGAAATATTGAAGGCAGGAGGAGAAGGGGATGACAGAGGACGACATGATTGGATGGCATCACCAGCTCAATATTCATGAGTTTGAACAAGACAGGGAAGCTTGGCGTGCTGCAGTCCATGGAGTCTCAAAGAGTCAGACAAGACTGAACATTTTAGTCACTCAGTCATGTCCAACTCTTTGCAACCTGACAGACTTTAAGCCCACCAGGCTCTCTGTCCATGAGAATTCTCTGGGCAAGAATACTGGAGTGGGTTTCCATGCCCTCCTCCAGGGAATCTTCCCAACCCAGGTATTGAACCCAGTTCTCCTGCATTGCAGACACATTCTTTACCGGCTGAGTCACTAGGAAAGCCCAAGAATACTGGAGTGGGTACCCTTCCCTTCTCCAGGGGAACTTCCTAACCCTGGGGTCTTTGGCATCACAGGCGGATTCTTTACCAGGTGAGCCAACAGGGAAGCCTGATATATACACATGATGGAATATTATTCTGCTTTAAAAAGGGAAAGAAATTCTGACACATGCTACAAAACAGATGGATCTGGAAGACATTGGTGCTACTTAATATAAGCCAGTCACAAAAGGAAAAATACTGAATAATTCCACTTATATGATATATTGAGAGTAGTGAAATTTATAGAGACAGATAGTGGAATGGTGGTTGCCAGGTGCTGGGAGAGGCGAAAGTGGGGAATTATTATTTAATGGGTACAGAGTTTCAGTTTTGCATGATGAAAATGTTCTGGTGATGTCTGCACAGAAATGCAAATATATTTCATGCCACTGAACCACATATTTTAAAATGGTAAATTTTATGGCATGTATTGAATACCAAAGCTTTAATTCATTATTAGAATTTGCAGAACTTCATGCAGAAGTAAATCTGTACAGCACTATGAGAAATGTTCATAAACAAGAATGATTATATGCTGTTTTGGGGAAAGTAAAGATCATGAAAGGCTGATGAAGGACTTATCATTGCATTAAACATTAAAGATAGGTGACATTTAAATAGGAGAAGGTAGGAAAACATAAGAATAATTGTGAAAAAAATAATTCTGGGATAGTAACATTAGTTTAAAACAGAAGTTCTTAATTTTTTTCTTTGTTTCTCTCAGGTCACCTTTATACTTCTAAAAATTAACAAGAAACCTCCTCCTTCAAAAAATCTTCTGTTTAAGTGGATGATATCTTTCCATGAGTACTTTATTAGCCATCAAACTGAGGGATTTATAAATCATAAGAAGAGAAAAGTACATATTCCGTTCCTTATCAGAACAATGACATCAATTGTCATTTAGCCTTTAGAAAACTCTATTGCATATTCACCAGAAAGGAAGAGTGAAAAGTGTGAAAAAGACAAGCCCCCGCCCACCCGGCCCGGTGGAGGCTTGAGCCTGGCCAGTCATTCCCCCAGCACTGGGCCTCAGCTCTGAAGAGACACGCTGGGAGAGCCCTTGATGGAGCGCTTCAGAGCAGCGCCTTGAAGAGGAAGGAAAGGGAGGCGCCACAAGAGAGCCCCAGCGCCAGGAAGAAGGTCATGAGGGTGCCGGTCACCTCCCTCTCCTGTGGCAGCACCTGCCTGGAACACACAGGAGAGGGGCTCTGAGAAAAATGTGGGGCCCACCTTGGACCCAGCCCCATGCCCTCTGCCCCTCTAACAACAGGACGGATGATTTCTAGTCTGGGCTGGCCCAACTTCCAGGAGATCTTCGTATGAATTTTGTATAAAATGTAGAATACTTCTGCATTTCACAGTCACCATAAAAGGATCTTAGATTCCCTAGACCACACTTTAAATATCACTTGGTTGCAAAATGGAGATGATACCAAAAGAATAAATACAGACAGAATATGTCTGATATTACTGAAGGCCAAGCTAGAGATTTTAAAACAGAAAAGTAGTAAAAATTTTATACAAAGTAATGAAATAATGTAAGCTGACTTTATAAGAATTTACTTAGAAATAAAGAAATGGGTGCAGAGATCTGGAAAGGCAATCTAGAGTCTAGTTAGAAACCTATAAAAGAATTTACCAGAGACAAGTCACAAACACATGGGGGCAGTATTGGAGAAAAGAAAACAAAAGCAACCTAAAGGAGCCACAAAAGTTAACAGAAAAATCAAGAGATAATGTAGACAGTACAATTTTAGGAGGCTGACATGTCATGTAATCCCTATCAAAATTGCAAAGGTATTTTTCACAGAAAGGTAACAGACAATCCAACATTTGTATGGAACCACAAAAGAAAAAGATCTTAAATAGTTAAAGCAATCCTGAGAATGAAGAATAGAGCTGGAGACTTCATGTTCCCCAATTTCAAACTATATTACAAAGCTATAGTAATTAAAAGTATGGCACTGACATAGCTCACTGAAAGTAAATAGAAAGGACAGAAATAAATCAACACATATACAGCTAAATAATTTATGACACAGTAGCCAAAAATATACAGTAAGGAAATCATAGCCTCTTCAATAAATGGTGTTGGGAAAATTGAATGCTCAATTGAATTTGTGAAAATTGAATGCTCAATTGAATTTGTGAAAATTGAATGGTCAAATGCAGAAGAATGAAGTTAAACCAATATGCTCCATTATATATAAAAGTTAACTCAGAATGGATTAAAGAGTTGAATATAAGACCTGAAACCAAAAAAGCCCTCAGTTCAGTTCAGTTCTGTCACTCAATCATGTCCAAATCTTTGCAACCCCCTGAATCACAGCACACGAGGCCTCCCTGTCCATCATCAACTCCCAGACTCTACCCAACCCTTGTCCTTTGAGTCGGTGATGCCATCCAACCATCTCATCCTCTGTCATCCCCTTCTCTTCCTTCCCTCAATCTTTCCCAGCATCAAAATCTTTTCATATGAGTCAGCTCTTCATATCAGGTGGCCAAAGTACTGCAGTTTCAGCTTCAACATCAGTCCTTCCAATGAACACCCAGGACTGATCTCCTTTAGGATGGACTGGTTGGATCTCATTGCACTCCAAGGGACTCTCAAGAGTCTTCTCCAACACACAGTTCAAAAGCATCAAGTCTTCAGTGCTCAGCTTTCTTTATAGTCCAACTCTCACTTCCATACACAACTACTGGAAAAACCATAGCCTTGACCAGACGGACCTTTGTTGACAAAGTAATGACTCTGCTTTTTAATATGCTCTCTAGGTTGGTCATAACTTTTCTTCCAAGGAGTAGCGTCTTTTAATTTCATGGCTGCAGTCACCATCTGCAGTGATTTTGGAGCTCAAAAAAATTAAGTTTGCCACTGTTTCCACTGTTTCCCCATCTATTTCCCATGAAGTGATGGGACCAGAGGCCATGATCTTCGTTTTCTGAATGTTGAGCTTTAAGCCAATTTTTTCACTCTCTTCTTTCACTTTCATCAAGAGGCTCTTTAGTTCTTCACTTTCTTCCATAAAGGTGGTGTCATCTGCATATCTGAGGTTATTGATATTTCTCCCAGCAATCTTGATTCCAGCTTGTGCTTCCTCCAGCCCAGCGTTTCTCATGATGCACTCGGCATATAAGTTAAGTAAGCAGGGTGACAATATACAACCTTGACGTACTCCTGACATAGTTCTTGGTATTTACTGTTTTTCAATCCAACACCAAAAGCAAAAGCAACAAAAACAAAACACACACACACACACACACACACACACACACACAAAGTGGAACTACATCAAACTGAGAAACTTTTGCACAGCAAAGGAAACTATCAACAAAATGAAAAGGAAACACAACAAATGGGAGAAAATAATTGTAAAGTTGGACCATAAAGAAGGCTGAGCCCCAAAGAGTTGATGCTTTCAAATCATGGTGCTGGAGAAGACTCTTGAGAACCCCTTGGACAGCAAGGAGATCAAACCGGTCAATCCTAAAGAAAATTAATCCTGAATATTCATTGGAAAGACTGTTGCTGATGCTGAAGCACCAATACTTTCGCCACCTGATGCAAAGAGCCGATTCATTGGAAAAGACCCTGATGCTGGGAAAGATTGAGGGTAAAAGGAGAACGGGGTGATAGAAGATCCAATGGTTAGATAGCATCCCAAACTCTTCGGACATGAAGTAGAGCAAATTGTAGGAGATAGTGCAGGACAGAGGAACCTGGCTTGTTGTAGTCCATAGGGTCACAAAGAGTTGGATATGACTTAGCAAATGAATAACAACAACAACAATTGCAAATCATATATCTAATAAGGACCTAATATCCAGAATACATGAAGAGCACACACAACTCAAAAGCAAAAAAAAAAAAAAAAAAAGATTAAAAAATGGGTGGAAGATCTGAATAGACTTTTTTTCCCAAAAGAACAAACATATATGACCAACAGGTACATGAAAAGATGTTCAGCATCATTAATCATCAGGAAAACACAAATCAAAACCAAACTGTGATGTCACTTCACACGAGTGTTGGCAAGAATATGGAGAAAAGGGAATTCTTGGGCACTGTTAGTAAGAAAGTAAACTGGTGCAATTACCATGGAAGGGTATAAAAGTCCCTCAAAAAAGTAAAACAGAAACACCATTCAGCAATTCAAATTCCAAGTATTTATTGAATAAAATGAAAATACTAATTCAAAAAGATTTATGCTCCCCATATCCACTGCAGCATTATTGTACAGCATACAACAGCCAAGATATGGAAATAACCTAAGTGTCCATGGACGAATGAATGGATAAACCAACTGTGGTATACAGATACTATGAAATATTACTCAGCCATAAAAATAAAATGTTTTCCATTTGTGAAAACATGGATAGACACTGCAAACATTATGGTTAGTAAAATAAGGCAGACCAAGAGGATAAATATTATATAATCTCTCCTCTATGTGTAATCTTAAAAACCAACAAACAAAAATCCAAACTCAGATACAGATAGTGGTTGACAGAGGTGGGGTGGAAGATGGAAGAAATGGGTAAACAGTCTTCTTTTTAGTTAAAATAAGTTGAAGTTTTTTTTTTTATCTTTCTTTCTTTCTTTTTTTTTTTAGTTTTTTATTTTTTAAATTTTAAAATCTTTAATTCTTACATGCGTTCCCAAACATGAACCCCCCTCCCACCTCCCTCCCCACAACATCTCTCTGGGTCATCCCCATGCACCAGCCCCAAGCATGCTGCACCCTGCGTCAGACACAGACTGGCGATTCAATTCTTACATGATAGTATACATGTTAGAATGCCATTCTCCCAAATCATCCCACCCTCTCCCTCTCCCTCTGAGTCCAAAAGTCCGTTATACACATCTGTGTCTTTTTTCCTGTCTTGCATACAGGGTCGTCATTGCCATCTTCCTAAATTCCATATATATATGTTAGTATAGTGTATTGGTGTTTTTCTTTCTGACTTACTTCACTCTGTATAATTGGCTCCAGTTTCGGTTTTAAAGAAATGTTAAGATCAATAAATATTTTGATAAAAGAAACAAAACTAAATTTCCTAAGTTAGTTACAATTTTTGTTTTCTCCTTAAACAATCAAAATTTTCTTTCTATTTATAGATTCCCGATATAAATTCACTATTCACCAAGAACTGATAAATTTGAAGACCATTTATATTGTTAAATTACTTCTAAAAAGTACACTGGAAACTGGCTATTAGTTTATGATTAATATTCTTCAAATATTAGTTTAAAAAAATACAGTGAGGAGATGACGACAGAGACTGAAAACCTAGGATTCCAAATGCTAATAAGTGCTAATAAGATAGTTTCTTAGGGGGACAAAAAATAAATATTTATTTAGATCCACATCATCCAATATGTGTAGTCTATACCCACATGTGATTATTTAAATTCATTAAAATCAAGTTTAAAATTCAGTTACTTAACGGCATTAACTAGATTTCAAATGTTTAATAACCATGTGCCGCTAATAGCAACCACACTGAATAATGCAATATTTAACATTTCTCTCATAACAGTAAGTTCTATTGAACACAGATGCATTTATTATACAGGTGGAAAATAATGCATTATACAGTAGCTTGATACTGTGCATATACTATGCATCAGACAGTATATTAAATAAACACTTCACATATACAATTGCATTCAGTCCCCATAATGATATTTTGAGATAGGTTCTATTATATTTCCATTTTACAGATGACAAAACAGATTAAGAGAGACAATCTGTTTTAGATCAAATTTTAGCAGAGACAAGATTGAACCCCAGGACTTTCTGATTCGAAGGACAAGGAATGAGGAAAAAGAATAATTTTTGAAAGTGATAATATCCCAGTAGCTTAAAAATAAATTCTCTTTACCTTGGATAATCAGAATACTATGAAATATACCAGTAACTAGAGGGGAGAAGGCTATGAGAATAAATATAATTTATCTTCAATGAAAATAAAATATCTAGGCAGTATTAAAGTACAACTTGAAACATTTTAAATTAAAAAGTGTAAAAGGTTATCATATCAATTTTAACTCACCCACCTTACTTTGTAAGTTCCCATCAGGTGGGAAAGTTATTGTTGCTACGGAAACCACCACAATACTACTACTTTACAATTATATAACACCTTTCATTCGATGAGCTCAAAGAGACTTATAAACATTAATTCATTAACTGTGCTTTTATTGAAAGCACATGAAAATTTACCTAATAGCATACAACAACAATTGCAGATCAAACAAAAGGAAACTTCCTTGCTCTCAAACCAATTCACATGGATTACACACCATCTCCTACTATGTAAAAAGAAAGACAGAGAGATAGTAATCTTACACAGACATTCACCTCCTTGTTTCTTCTACCAAACTGAAAACCATCTCCTATTGTTCTATTGTCAAAAATATGCAGCTCTTCTTCCACCCACTCTTCAATTTCTTTCTTCATGTGTTCAGCTAATTACCTAGGAATGTCTTTTAAAATGCCATTACATAAACTCACCTGTGCAGCTCTAACTACTAAGATATTCACCGTACAAATATTTTTTCTTTAAAGGACGCAGGACCTCATTTTAAATTATGAGAAATAAAACTAAAAATCTGAAGGCTTTTTGGTGTTGAATTAAAAGTTAGAAAACTGAAAAGTACAAAATCTTTAGCTGTTCAGAGTGATCTTTGCTCTCAAGCTATTAAAAATAAAGTGAATATTTGTTTCAACATTCTAAAAATATAATACTAAGCTAGAAAAGTTAGGTCAGTGAAATAGTCTATTTACCATAGCATTGTGTTTTAAATGAGACTGTGTGCTTAGTCATTCAGTCATGGCTGACTCTTTGAGACTCCATGGACTATAGCCCTCCAGGCTCCCCTGTCCATGGAATTCTCAAGGCAAGAATACTGGAGTGGGTTGCCACACTCTCCTCCAGGGGACCGTCTCAACCCAGTGATTGAACCCAGGTCTCCTGCATTGAGGACGGATTCTTTACTATCTGAATATCATTCTTTACCATCTTTACTAGCGGAAGCCCCTTGCTTTTAACAGAGCCATCAAAAGATATTTATATGATTACAACTTCTTAGATGATTTTATGAAGTTGGTTTCAAAAGTATAGGTAACTTGCCTCCAACAACATACTAGGATCTATTACTTAACAAATGTATGCTGACAGTTTTAGAACCGTTTACATTCCACAAGATCATCCCTGATTCAAGAGAGGAGAACTAGGATTTCCATGGGAGAAGCTGCCAGGTCACATGGTAAAAAGACATACATTCCAAGGTGGGAGGAATTTGTGGGCATTTTTTTGTAACCTACTTTAAATGGAACATTTCCTAAGATGTATTATGTTCAGACATCTTATAAATGATGATTGTGCATTTGCTGACTCAAGATTATTATTAATATTAGGAAAACCCATCATTAATATGGCCATCATTTTAGCATTCAGTATTTTGAGCTTTGTCCTTTTTCTCAATATCAGGTTTCCAGCTATCATCAAAATAATCCTGCCATAATGATACTATTCTTTTCTTACCTTTTAATCATTTTATCCCAAAACCCCGGTGGATCACCTGGTAAAGAATCTGCCTGCAATGTGGGAGACCAGGGTTCAATCCCTGGGTTGGGAAGAGCCCCTGGAGAAGAGAAAGGTTACCCACTCCAATATTCTGGCCTAGAGAATTCCATGGACTGTGTAGTCCATGGGATCAGAAAGAGTTGGACATGACTGAGCAACTTTCACTTTCATATAAGTTTAACTTGGTTTTCCTTGTGAAAACTTCTTTTATGATTGGGAAATCATATTGCACAAAGGCTGTTCATCATATAGCCTCTAAATGAAGGCTGAATTAAGAATTTTGTAGGTACCTCTGAGACTCAAACATCCTTCTCTAATACTATTATGTTCTGGCTATATCTTTTATTTTTAGTTTAAAAAAAATCACTTTATATGAAGGTGATATTATGAAGACTTTCTCCAGAGATTTTTTTTTTACCTCAGAAATCAAATTTGTTTTAAAAAATTAGGTCATTGAATATAATTGACCCAAAACAGAATTTTTTAAGTGTCCCATTTTGGTGTAAACAGCTTTAATATATCTTGGAATTATTATTCCTTTTGTAAACCAGTTTGCCTAAAATACTTGTTAAACAACTGCTGAGTTTTGAACTCTGTTGCTGTTCATCAATAACTTTTCACCCTCATTTGTATTCTTCCAGTTATTCTACTTCTACTGTTCATTGGCTGAGATGGTCATCAAAATGTAATAAGTTGATAGAAGACTCTCAGGTGTTACTTTAGAATAAGTTTATTCTTTTTATGAAAGATCCATCTGTATTTGACTTTATAAAACAATAAGTTCAGTAAAAACCCAACTGGGACCTCTAACATATTCCTCTAAAATATATGAATTTTATACTAAGTAAGACTATAATCAAATTGCCAACATCCGCTGGATCACTGAAAAAGCAAGAGAGTTCCAGTAAAACATATATTCCGGCTTTATTGACTATGCCAAAGCCTTTGACTGTGTGGGTCACAATAAACTGTGGAAAATTCTGAAAGAGATGGGAATACCAGACCACTTGACCTGCCTCTTGAAAAACCTATATGCAGGTCAGGAAGCAACAGTTAGAACTGGACATGGAACAACAGACTGGTTCCAAATAGGAAAAGGAGTATGTCAAGGCTGTATATTGTCACCCTGCTTATTTAACTTCTATGCAGAGTACATCATGAGAAACGCTGGACTGGAAGAAACACAAGCTGGAATCAAGATTGCCGGGAGAAATATCAATCACCTCAGATATGCAGATGACACCACCCTTACGGCAGAAAGTGAAGAGAAACTAAAAAGCCTCTTGATGAAAGTGAAAGAGGAGAGTGAAAAAGTTGGCTTAAAGCTCAACATTCAGAAAACGAAGATCATGGCATCTGGGCCCATAACTTCATGGCAAATAGATGAAGAAACAATGGACACAGTGAGATACTATATTTCTGGACTCCAAAATCACTGCAGATGGTGACTGCAGCCATGAAATTAAAAGACACTTACTCCTTGGAAGGAAAGTTATGACCAACCTAGATAGCATATTGAGAAGCCGAGATATTACTTTGCCAACAAAGGTCCATCTAATCAACGCTATGGTTTTTCCAGTGGTCATGTATGGATGTGAGAGTTGGCCTGTGAAAAAAGCTGAGCACCAAAGAATTGATGCTTTTGAACTGTGTGTTGGAGAAGACTCTTGAGAGTCCCTTGGACTGCAAGGAGATCCAACCAATCCATCCTAAAGGAGATCAGTCCTGGGTGTTTATTGGAAGGACTGATGCTGGCTGAGGCTGAAACTCCAATACTTTAGCCACCTCATGAGAAGAGTTGACTCACTGGAAAAGACTCTCATGCTGGGAGGGATTGGGGTCAGGAGGAGAAGGGGACGACAGAGGATGAGATAGCTGGATGGCATCACCAACTCGATGGACATGAGTTTGAGTGAACTCCGGGAGTTGGTGATGGACAGGGAGGCCTGGCGTGCTGCGATTCATGGGGTCGCAAAGAGTTAGACATGACTGAGCAACTGAACTGAACTGAACTGAAGACTATAATATTCTCCTCTTCAAGTGGAAGCCACATTCTCACAGGAAATGAGATATTAAGCTATTAGTAGCTTACTCAGGCTTTCTCTGCTTACTATGAAACCTTAGATTTAGTGTAAGAACTTTAAAACAGTACAGTTTATGTTCATGTAAATGAAACTCTAGATGTTTCTCAGCTAGTCTACAACTCTATGTTTCTGATGTTTTTAAGACAGAAAACTTCTTCACATTCAACCTGAGAGAAAGACAATGTCAAACTCAACTTGAAAGTCAAAAACATTGTCATAAGCACTGCCATAAGGTTTGCAATGTTTTAAATGTTATGGCAGCAAACTGAATTGTTATGACAAGTAAAACTACTGACAGTTTCTTATTTTAATTTCAGAATGTGCACATTGATACTGTCTGTATTGCTATCTTGAGATCTTTCTTTCATTGTCTCATACAGTTCTGGTATACCTGGCCCATTCTATAACTTGAATACCAGCCTCTGCAAACTGCTATTTCTCTATGCTTACTCTCAAAGAAATGGTTCTATAATATTGTATTTCTTTGTCAATAGATGACTGGCTTAATTGTCAACACCTAGTCATCTGTTATTGCTTTGTATAAGGACATTAATCAATTCTAAAACATCCACAAAATAAATGATAATAAAATTACTGACACATAAGAGTACAGCAAATTGTATTCTTTCTAACTTGAAAATTCAAGCTCTTAAATTGTCATCCACCATAACTTCAACTACTATCCTCTAGGTTAAAGCCACCATTATCTCTAATCTGGATTACTGTATTTACTTTCCAATAGTCTTTTTTATCTTTCCCCCTCTTGCCCCTATTGTCTAGTGGCAACACAGCAGTTGATGTGACTTTGTTAATGCAAAGTTAGATCCTATTTCAAAACTCGTTTTCTCCAATTTCAGCAATAGTTTTCACTTTGAGGGTTAAAATTCTAAGTACTTGCAATAGTCTAGAAAGGGTTTGGCTCCTTACCCTTTCTCTGCCTTCATTTCCTACCACTCTTATTTCTCTTACTCACTGAGCTCTAGCCACGCAGGACTCCTAGTTGTTCTTTAAGCACAAAAAGCATGCTCCCACCTAAGAAAACAGTATGAAAAGGCAAAAAGATGACACTGAAAGGTGAACTACCCAGGTCGGTAGGTGCCCAATATGCTACTGGAGAAAAGTGGAGAAATAAATCCAGAAAGAATGAAAAGACAGAGCCAAAGAGAGAACACCATCGAGATGTTGATGTGACTGGTGATAGAAGCAAAGTCTGATGCTGTAAAGAGCAATATTGCATAGGAACCTGGAATGTTAGCTTCATGAATCAAGGTAATTGCAAGTGGTTAATCCCAGGGACAGGGGAGCCTGGTGGGCTACCGTCTATGGCATTGCACAGAGTCAAACACTACTGAGTGACTTGCCTTTCACTTTAAACTTTCATGCATTGGAGAAGGAAATGGCAACCCACTCCAGTGTTCTTGCCTGGGGAATCCCAGGGACGGGGGAGCCTGGTGGGCTGCCGTCTATGGGGTCACACAGAGTCGGACACAACTGAAGTGACTTGGCAGCAGCAGCAGCAAACAGGATGGCAAGAGTGAACATTGACAATTAAGGAATCAGTGAACTTTCAAGGATCATTATATCAACTACTGTGAGCAAGAATTACTTAGAAGAAATGGAGTCAACAAAAGCAAAACACGGTATTTGGATGCAATCTCAAAAATGAGAGAATGGTCTCTGTTCTTTTCAAAGAAAACTGTTCAATATCACAGTAATTCAAGTCTATGCCCTACCAGTAATGCTGAGGAAGCTGAAGTTGAATGGTTCTATGAAGACCTAACAAGACCTGCTAGAACTAACACCAAAAAAAGATGTCCTATTCATTATAGGGAACTAGAATGCAAAAGTAGAAAGTCAAGAGATATCTGGAGTAACAGGCAAATTTGGCCTTGGAGTACAGACTGAAGCAGGGCAAACCCTAATAGAGTTTTGCCAAGAGAACGCACTGGACATAGCAAACACCCTCTTCCAAAAACACAAGAGAAGACTCTACCCATGGACATCACCAGATGGTCAACACCGAAATCAGATTGATTATATTCTTTGTAGCCAAAGATGAAAAAGCTCTATACAGTCAGCAAAAATAAGACCAGGAGCTGACTGTGGCTCTAATCATGCAGTCCTTATTGCCAAATTCAGATGTAAACTGAATAAAGTAGGGAAAACCACTAGACTATTCAGGTATGACCTAAATCAAATCCCTTACAATTATACAGTGGAATTGAGAAATAGATTCAAGGGGTTAGATCTGATACAGTCGAGGAAGAATGATGAACAGAGGTTCATGACATTGTACAGGAGGCAGTGATCAAGACCTTCCCCAAGAAAAAGAAATGCAAACGGGCAAAATGGCTGTCTGAGGAGGCCTTACAAATAGCTGAAAAAAGAAGAGATGCTAAAGGCAAAGGAGAAAAGGAAAGATATACCCATCTGAATGCAGAGTTCCAAAGAATGGCAAGGAAACCCAAGAAAGCCTTCCTCAGTGATCAGTGCAAAGAAATAGAGGAAAATAATAGAATGGGATAGACTAGAGATCACTTCAAGAAAATTAGAGATACCAAGGAAACATTTCATGCAAAGATGGGCATAAAAAAGGACAGAAATGGTAACAACCTAAGAGAAGCAAAAGATATTAAGAAGAGGTGGCAAGACTACACAGAAGAACTATATGAAAAAGATCTTTATCACCCAGATAATCATGATGGTGTGACCACCCACCTAGAACCAGACATCCTGGAATGAAAAGTCAAGTGGCCTTAGAAAGCAGCACTACAAACAAAGCTAGTGGAGGTGAAGGAATTCCAGATGAGCTATTTCAAATCCTAAAAGATGATGCTGTGAAAGTGCTGCACTCAATATGCCAGCAAATTTGGAAAACTCAGTCATGGCCACAAGACTGAAAAAGGTCAGTTTTCAATCCATTCCCAGAGAAAGACAATGCCAAAGAATGTTAAAACTACTGCACAATTGCACTTATCTCACATTCTAACAAAGTAATGTTCAAAACTCTCCAAGCCAGGCTTCAACAGTACGTGAACCATGAACTTCCAGATGTTCAAGCTGGTTTTAGAAAAGGCAGAGGAACCAGAGATGAACCTTCCAACATCCGCTGGATCATTGAAAAAGCAACAGAGTTCCAGAAAAACATCTACTTCTGCTTTATTGACTATGCCAAAGCCTTTGACTGTGTGAATCACAACGAACTGTGGAAAATTCTGAAAGAGATGGGAATACAAGACCACCTGACCTGCCTCCTGAGAAATCTGTATGCATGTCAAGAAGCAACAGTTAGAACTGGACATGGAACAACAGATTGGTTCCAGATTGGGAAAGCAATACATCAAGCTTGTATATTGTCACCCTGCTTCTTTAACTTATATACTTAGCACATCATGCAAAATCCCAAGCTGGATGAAGCACAAGCTGGAATCAAGATTGCCAAGAGAAGTATCAATAACCTCAGATATGCAGATGACATCACCCTTATGGCAGAAAGTGAAGAAGAAGTAAAGAGCCTCTTGATGAAAGTGAAATCAGAGAGGGAAAATGTTGGCTTAAAGCTCAACATTCAGAAAACTAAGATTATGGCATCTGGTCCCATCACTTCATGGAAATCAGAGAGGGAAAATGTTGGCTTAAAGCTCAACATTCAGAAAACTAAGATTATGGCATCTGGTCCCATCACTTCATGGCAAACAGATGAAGAAACAGTGGACACAGTGAGAGACTTTATATTTCTGGACTCCAAAATCACTGCAGATAGTGACTGCAGCCATGAACTTAATAGATGTTTGCTCCTTGGAAGAAAAATTATGACCAACCTAGATGGCATAGACATTACTTTACCAACAAAGGTCCATCAGGTCAAAACTGTGGTTTTTCTAGTAGACGTATATGGATGTGAGAGTTGGACTATAAAGAAAACTGAGTGCTGAAGAATTGATGTTTTTGAACTGTGATGTTGGAGAAGACTCTTGAGAGTCCGTGGGACTGCAAGGAGATCCAATTAGTTCATCCTAAAGGAAAGCAGTCCTGAATATTCATTGGAAGGACTGATGCTGAAGCTGAAATTCCAATACTTTGGCCACTTGATGTGAAGAAGTGGCTCATTGGAAAAGACCCTGATGCTGGGAAAGTTTGAAGGCAGGAGGAGAAGGGGAAACAGAGGATGAGATGGTTGGATGGCATCACCAACACGATGAACATCAGTTTGAGCAAGCTCTGGGAGTTGGTGATGGACAGGGAAGCCTGGCATGCTGTGCAGTCCATTGGGTCGCAAAGATTCATACATGACTGAGCGAGTGAACTGAACTGAACCTAAACAAATCTGTTTGTGCTACTCAACCTTCTTGTAATATTTTTCCCCAAGGTATCATTGTATCTGAATGGCTCATTTCCTTCATGACTCTGCTCAAATGTGACTCTATTAAAAGATGTTCGGTGGTTACTGTGTATGTGATTGTAAACACCACTCTTTCCCAACCCAAGCACTCCTTTCCCCTCAACTCCGTATTACTATCTGACATCCTATAAATACACACAAGTCGCATATTTAGCAGGGACTTTGCTTTGTTCACTGCTGTATCCCCAGTGCCAAGAAGAGTGCCTGGAACACTAAATATTTTTGAATGATAAACTGGATAAAGTTTAAATCCATCCTGTTTCAGTTGTTTGACTTGTGAAAAAACTTTTAGCCCCTCTGTGGCTCAGTTTACTTACTGTAAATTGGAACTGTTAATAAATAATAATAATGTCAGCCTCATTTAGCTGTTGTGAGGATAAAAACAGGTAGTAGACACAGCATGCTTAGAACACTGGCTGCCACAAAGTAAGTGTTGCATTGCGATGTTGTCTTTCACTTGCTCAGTTGTGTCCGACTCTGCAACCTCATGGACTGCAGCACTCCAGGTTTCCCTGTTCTTCACTATCTCCCACTTTGCTCAAACTCATATCCATGGAGTCAATGGTGCCATCCAACTACCTCATCCTCTGTTGCCCCCTTTTCCTCATGCCCTCAATCATTCCCAGTGTCAGGTTCTTTTCCAATTATTCAGCTCTTCATATCAGGCGGCCAAAGTTGTGAAGCTTCAGCCTCAGCATCAGTTCTTCCAATAAATATTCAGGGTTGATTTCCACTAGCAGTGACTGGTTTGATCTCTTTGCTGTCCAAGGGACTCTCAAGAGTCTTCTTCAGCATCTCAGTTAGAAAGCATCAATTCTTCAGTGCTCAGCCTTCTTTGTGGTCCAATTGTCACATCCATACACGACTGCTGGAAAAACCAAAGCTTTGACTATATGGACCTTTGTTGGCAAAATGAAGTCTCTGCTTTTTAATACATTGTCTAGGTTTGTCATAGTTTTTCTTCCAAGGAGCAAGCATAGTTTAAATTCATGGCTGCACTGCAGTGATTTTGGAGCCCAAGAAAATAAAGTCTGTCACTCTTTCCATTTTTCCCCATCTATTTTCCATGAAATGATGGGACCAGAGGCCAGTTTTTGAATGTTGAATTTTAAGCCAGCTTTGTCACTCTCCTTTATTCACCTTTATCAAGAGGCTCTTTAGTTCTTCTTTGCTTTCAGCACAAAGTAAGCATTAATCCTGTGTGTGTGAGTACTAAGTCGCTTCATTTGTGCATGGTTCTTTGCGACCCTGTGGACTTTATAAAGCCCACTAGGCTCTTCTGTCCATGGGATTCTCAAGCAAGAATATGGGAGTGGGTTGCTATGCTCTCCTTCAGGGATCTTCCTGACCCCAGGATCGAACCCACGTCTCTTATTTCTCCTTCATTGGCAGGCGGGTTCTTTACCATTAGCACCACTTGGGAAGAGTGTTACATTAAGTTTTAGCTATTGCTCATCTTCATAAGCCTATAAAGTCAAATTCACATAGCCATAGTCTTTTCTAGGGACAAGGACAGGCTTGAACATAAGCTGATTCAATATTTTCCTTGCCCTTCTTTCAGCCTTATATCTCTGTTGATACTTATATTTTAAATCCAGTTGTAACTAATAGTAAGCAAAACAAGTTCTGAATTAATTGGCAATACAAAATTTTCCAGGCACAAAGAAACTATAATCTGAGAGACCACACATTGATTTTTTTCTGTTTTAATTTATTTTTATCCCAGGTACTTAACAAAAGTTTTAAGATAGACTCTTCATTCTTTCACTCCCTCCAACTATTATATCTCCTACATGCCAGGCACTATACAATTGAAAAGCCAAGATATCCTTCTATTCTCAAAGAGCTTCAAGCCTAGGAGTGAACTGAAAACAAGTAATATATCAATTGCAATGGGTATCATTTTAGAATCATGTTCAGTGGACATAAGCCCACCATTCATTCTGGGACTCAGGAAAAGTTAATCAAGGAGGGAGAGTGCCAGTAAGAAAATAACTGTTAAATAGAAGTGTGATTCATTAAGGCAGTAATAAAAAGAATGGAGTGACTTTGTCACTAACTGTGTGTGTGGGAAGAAAAAAAAAAAAAAGAAAGAAAGACAGCTTAGCACCCATAAGTCTGACTTGGGCAGAGGACGTTGCCTGAGCCAGGACAGGTATCAGAAGGGAAGAAGATCTGGGGTAAAAGATAATGGATTATCACTTTTTCCAGGTAGAATTCCACATGTCTCTGAGATATTAAGGTGTGAAACATATGGAGGTAAATAATAACATACTCTAATGGAAAGCTTTTTGAAATGTTCTGGACTATAAATATAGATTTGCAAATCTCTGGAATATTATCAGAGATAAAATAAGTATACTAAGAACAAAACCATATTACATAAAAATATATGGAAGAAATGGAAGAAAATAATATCTCAAATTCTGTTTGAGCAAAGCTGTGCTTTTAGAATTCTAAAAGCAATTTATCATCATTATTATTTTATAAAACACAGTGATCAAGAATAAAGAATAATATCTGGAAGACAACTTCACAGAAAAATTACACAAAATTCCCAATATGTCTTTCAACAACACATGGAAAAAGTCATGTGTGAAATACTAGAGTTCTAAAAAGACAATTCCACATGTTATATTATGGCACAACATAACTTAAAAAGTAAGGTGTGGATAACTTACTGAAAATGAAGTAAACATCTCAAGTATATGGTACCGCTGACAGATTTTTCAAAGTTAGCTAACAATGAAGACGATTCATTAATCAACAAGGGTTCTAAAAGGAATCTTGCGAAAGTACAAGCTTTAGGGATAAAATAAGAATCTGATTCCTGTTTGATGCTTATTAGCTGTGTTATCTGAATCTCTTGTACTTACAGTTATGTCTAGTTATAAGGGTCCGATAAATACTTCTTTAATAAATTAAATGAATGAGTTCAGGCCTTCTTTAAACATAAAACACTGACTAATAAGCCCCCAAATTCCTTAAGTTTGTAGTAAGGTGTAAACAGCATATATAAAGTCCTGTAAAGTATCTGGCCAATAAATTAATAAACTGCACTTCTCTTACTTTATGTTTCCTTGATTTTTCTTAACGGTTTAAAGAATACACCTTAAGAAGAATCTAGGTTTGCTTTAAAAAATGGAAAAGTACATTACTAAATGGAATAAGCCCACGATTTTAAGGTTGTTAAGAATATAGTCCTTTTTTGTTCACTACTTTTATCTGTAGTAGAAAGAGTCAATAAATATTTGATAAAAAATGTTGATTAAAAATGCTCTAAATACAACTCTCATTTAAAGTGGTAATTTAGCTTGATAGGAAAAAAAAAAAGAAAAACTTAAGGATATACTTAAACAAGTGGATGCAACTTTGTCTTCCACTGTCTACTATTTCAAATCCATCATGTCACTGTACCTCTGTAGATAAGTTCAACAAATTTTCAAACCATCTTTATACCTTTCTTTCTAATGCTAGAGGGCAATCACTTTTATATTCTGTCTGTGAATAGCTCATATTTGTGTTCTTGAGTCATTCTTACAGTTTCTCCTACAATACCCCTTAGCACAGTTTTGTCCCAACGTATTTCTGAAAATGAAAATGAGATACTTCTACAGTGAGAAAAAAAAAGTTTAGAATGCCAAACCCCTTTTCCTCTATCCTTTTTACAGAATAAATTTTATACACTAGCAAAACTTGCATAAATACTATGCACCTATGTATGTGTAGGTCTTTTTATAAACATGAAAACAGGAAAATCTTCCAGTTACAAAACTTATATATATATACACATATATGTGTATATATATATAAGTATCCCTATTTTATCCCTATATATAAGTACATATATATATATATGTATAAGTATATATATGTGTGTGTATATATATATATATATACACACACACACATATGGCTTCCCTGGTAGCTCAGATGGTAAAGAACCCACCTGCAATGCAGGAGATCCAGTTCAATTCCTGAGTCAGGAAGATATGCTGGAGAAGGGAACAGCTACCCACTCCAGTATTCTGGCCTGGAGAATTCCATGAACTGTATAGTCCATGGAGTCTCAAAGAATCAGACATGACTGAGTGAGTTTCGCTTTCATATATATATACATATATATCTATAACTTTCATAAATATATACATACATACACACACATATGCATTTATTAGGAAGTTGAATTATTTTGAAAAAGCAGTGAGGAAACTAAAATGCCAAGTAAATGAACCACCAAGAGACAACAATCCTATTTTAAGTCTCAAAAAAAGATCTATGATTAAACATTATTGTTCCTCTTTTTATTTTACATATGTTGGCTATTGGATATGTTTGGTTGGATATACAGATACTCGCAAATTCTTCAACTCTAAAAGTTTTAGAGGATAGGAAGAAAACAACAAAGTTCATATAAGCTGAAATAGCTGGCTCTTCGATGGAAAACTGCCTATGTACTTCCTGCATTCACCTTCTGTTTTTCTCATTCTTTTTATAAATAGGTATGAATACAGTATGCATATATTCATTCATCACTCTCCAAATATTTGAGCATAAATTATGTTCAAGGCACTGTGGAATTCACTTCGCAGAGAAAAAGAAAACAGGATGGTATGTTAATGTTAGAGAAGAAATAAAGGCAAGGGAAAAAGCAGGACCAAGAGGGTAAATAAAAGGTGCACTTCATAATGAAAAAATAATGATCATGTACCTTTATAAAATGAATAAAACAGAATGTATGTATAAGGAAAACACTGTCAGAGATGCAAAGAAAAATGGACAGAAACACAAAATTTAGGGAGATTTTAGCATGCCTGTTTATCAGTTGTATCAGCATGAATAAAATCAACTGTATTAGCATGAATTAAAATATTTGATAAATAGAAATAGCGTAAAAAGGTATAACAAAGTTGACTTTTTGTATGTATATGTACGTGTGTGTATATATATATATATATATTTATGCATATGCATGCATGCATGATAACTCGCTTCAGTCGCATCTGACACTGTGACCCTATGGACTGTAGCCTGCCAGCCAGGCTCCTCTGTTCATGGGATTCTCTAGGCAAGAATACTGGAGTGGGTTGCCATGCCCGCCTCCAGAGGATCTTCCCAACCCAGGGATCAAACCCACATCTCTTATGTCTCCTGCATTGCCAGGCAGGTTCTTTACCACTAGTGCCACCTGGGAAACCTATCTCTCTCTATATATATATATACACACATATATATGTGTGTGTGTGTGTGTGTGTATAAAATCTGTATCTATTTATTACACATATATTTAAAATCTGTATCAAAAGCTTTGCCCTTCATACAATAAACTATACTGACTAGGATTCATACTTTTATAATATTTGCCATATGACAGGGCACTAAGAAATTTTCACTGAATTTCAAAAACTAGATTTTGTGGGCCAAATATATATCTATACCATGGCGGGGTGGGGGGGGTGGGGCGGGGGGAATGAACAATGCTCCAACCAGTTAAAATTACATTTTTCCTAAATAACTTTGGGAGTAAAAGGAAATCAGAACTATCCAGCCATGAGGAGCCTAAGGAGAAATAATTACTTATGTCTTAATAATGTAATGTTATTCTACACGTAGTATCCAGAAAAAATGACATTAGGCAAAAACTAAGGAGATATGCATATAATATAGACTGGCTAATAATCACATATCAATATTAGTTCATTAATTATGAGAAATATACCTACTATTGTCATACAATAATAATAGGAGAAATTGAGTGTGTTGGGGATTGAGAGGTATATGGAAACTATTTATACAATTTCCTTATCTTTCTTTCAATTGAAAATGCTTATTTCAAAAAGGAAATCAGGTCAGTTAGAACATAATGTAAAAAAAAAAAAATATCATGCATGAAACTTCCTGGAAATACTTCCTAGGTACTTCCCAGAAAATACCATTGCTATATTGAAAATATTCTAGAGTCTAAGAAAGGATGGCATATGTCTTTATTACATGAAAATGGAGTAGGCAATGGTAACCCACTCCAGTACTCTTGCCTGGAAAATCCCATGGACTGGAGGAGCCTGGTAGGCTGCAGTCCATGGGGTCATGAAGAGTTGGACACAACTGAGCGACTTCACTCTCACTTTTCACTTTCATGCATTGGAGAAGGAAATGGCAACCCACTTTAGTGTACTTGCCTGGAGAATCCCAGGGACAGGGGAGCCTGGTCGGCTGCCATCTATGCAGTCGCACAGAGTCGGACACAACTGGCGCGACTTAGCAGCAGCAGCATTACATGGAAAAAACCCTAAATACTGAAATTTGTTAATTACTCTTCTCTCCCCACCTCCTGCAAAACAAACACAAAAGGCTTTTTTATTCTAGTTCAAACGACCACATTTCATCTGGTCCATAGTCTTCTCCTGGCTCACTAAACAATTACTTTTTCCTTCTTATGGTTGTCCAAACATATCTAAAAAGCCTAATCTCTCCTCAGAATTTCTCTATCACACACACAAAGAAATTTCTAAGAAAAAAGGAATAAATGATGAAACAGAACATTATTTTTTGTATGTCCTTAGCAATACAACCTGAAAAGGGACAGGAATACTATTACTTTCATACAGTATAATTTTTACTTATAAATCTGAAGAGAATACACTGACAAAAACTTAGAACAAATGAAAGATCAGTCAGTAATAAGATAAACATACAAAGTCCTATAGCTTTTCTGAAAGACAAAAACTGGTTCAAAAACATAATTCAAAAGATGTCCCATTCTCAGCAACAACCTCTTTCTTACATTAAAAAAAAAAAAAAAAAAAACTATTACTCCCACTGTAAGCACTAGCTCGAGCATGAAGTGAACTATTGGACACACAAAGATATTTAGGGTAATCATCCCAGTCTTTCATCTCAAACCTACACTTGTCTTTGATCTGGTTTCCAACCTGTCTGTGATTTAAAGCTCTGTCCCACTTTATCACCCCCTCTCCTTTCCCTTAACCCTCACCTTTGTTTTTGTCTTCTCAGCCTCGTAGATCAGTGCATTTTATCATCAGTGTGTTGGACTGTTTCTAGGTTTGAATGTTTCAATTGGTCATGATGAACACCTTGAGACCAGACCCCTAGTTCTAGCCCCAGCCAGTACATACCTGGCCCACTTCATTTCCCTAAGGGAACCTGAGAGTCACTATAGTGTGTTATGAATAAATATAAAAAGGACTGGCACCATGTCCAGCCAATAATACAAAGTGCCTGACAAAAGTTAATAGGATCTGAATCTGAATGACTTTCAAATTTCTATACCCAGAACAGGATTCTCTTCTGAGTTTTAGGCCTGCAATTTTCTGTAGGTGCTGGATATTCCCATCTAGGAGTCTTACCAGAACTGCAAAATAAACGCCAAGGTCAACTGTGTTAGGCAGTACATTTCTACTTATAAGCAGAAGAAACCAGCTTGAGCTAGTTGAAGTAAAAAGAGGACTTAATTACAGGAGTCCGAGATAGGAATGTAGACACCACACAAGTATGAGAGCAAAGAGTATGTTCCCTCTCTTTTCCTATTTGTTTCTTTTTGCATACTTGCTTCAATCTTCTTTCTAAAGAATAACTTTCTAGCAAGGTTGTAAGTCCCCTAAATAAGTGGATTAAAGGAGACTGTCAGCTCTCAAATTCATATTATAAAGGTCCCAGCTACAAATATATTGACCCTGGTTGTCTCAATCTTAAACTCTGGAATATGCTGCTGCTGCTGCTAAGTCGCTTCAGTAGTGTCTGACTCTGTGGGACCCCATAGACGGCAGCCCACCAGGCTCCCCCATCCCTGGGATTCTCCAGGCAAGAACACTGGAGTGGGTTGCCATTTCCTTCTCCAACGCATGAAAGTGAAAAGTGAAAGTGAAGTAGCTCAGTTGTGTCTGACTTTGTGACCCCATGGACTGCAGCCTACCAGGCTCCTCCATCCATGGGATTTTCCAGGCAAGAGTACTGTCTGGAAGATGACCTCTAGTCAAATAAAAAATGGCCAGGGGGATAGGGTCAAATTTTAAATATGACTTAGGATTCCACCTCTGTAGAAGTGAGGGTATGGAGGTGGCAGGGACTAATTACAGAAGGGATTGTGACCTGATTGGTATATTGTACATAATCTCAAACTAAATCCCAAACTAGAGTGGTGTATCCTAAACTACCCATCCCAAATTATTTCCCCAATTTTATTAATAAAACGTGCATTTTCTTCTTACAACTTAGGTTTAAATATTTTCCTGTCATGGAAGTCATTTTTCATATCTTTCATTGTTCCTCCCAACCAGTGACTGTAGAGGCTATATTTTCAAATTATTCCCTTTTACACCCATGCCCACTACCTTGATTCTAGTAAAGTCCCACCGTTCATTCATCTACATTTCTCCAATAGTCTTACAACAGGTTTTTCTGCCTCCAGACCTTCTCTGCTCTAAGACTAAAGCTTTGTGGTTTAAGAAGAAGCTAAAAGATAATTCTAGAGAGGCAGATGGGAGCCAAATCATCTATGAAGCTGGGTAAATTGGAATAAAGACACTGTGTGTTGTATTAAACACACTGGGAGGCCACTGGAAAATTTCAGGCATGGAAGTGATTTTAGTTGTGGGGAAACACGGAAGCAGGGAGAGCAGTACTGAGATTAACATCAGCAGTTTGAATTGGGCAGACAGTCATCTATCTGTCTCATGGAGGTCATCTAATTATGCCATTCCCTACTTGAAGTCCTGAAATGGGTTCCCATTACCTATGTGTGTCTGTGTTAGTTGCCCAGTCTTGCCTGACTGTTAGCAACCCCATGGATGAGGGGGCTCAGGCTCCTCTGCCAGGCTCCTCTGTCCACGGAATTCTCCAGGCAAGAAATCTGGAGTGGGTTGCTATTCCCTTCTCCAGGCATCTTCCCAACCCACAGATCAAACCTGGGTCTCCTACATTGCAGGCAGATTCTTTATCATCTGAGCCACCAGGAAAGCCCCCATTACCTATAGAATAAAATTAAAATTTTAACTAAGCTCCAAATCTCCTTTTTCAATTATATTTCCTATCATACCACTATGTATTATGCCCAACATTATAACCACACTAGATTTCTCATAATGCTTGAGCTCTCCATGTATTCTCACACATTTTTTTGATGTGTGTTCACAACGTCAACATAGCCTACAATGCCTTTCTCACCATTCTATGGTATTAAAAATCCCACTCATATCAAGGCCAATACCTCTGTCACACCATCTGTGGAGCTTTCCACTACTCTGCCCAATAGAATTAACTCTTTAACCTTCTATAATTCCATAGGTTTTGTGCATCCTAAGTTCAGTATTTTAACACAGAAATGATTTGCATAGATAATCCTTTACCTTATTTGATTTTGGCTCCTTGAGGGGAGAAATTAAGTGTTATTTATCATTTGCAACCTCAGCTCTGTCTGGCATAATTACAGTAGATATCAAAGAAAAAAAAGAAGAAATAAAACCTCTTATTCTATGAACAAATGGGACAAAAATAGAGGAATATAAAACTCTCATTCTACCTAAACTAGAATGTAAGCTCTTAGAAGGCAGACAATATAGACAATATATGTATATTAATTTTGCACCTGTTAGTAAAACTGGACTTAAGAAATACTTGGCTGTGGTGTGTGTGTGTGCTAAGTCACTTCAGTCTTATCTGACTCTTTGCTACCCTCTGGAGTAGCCCTTCAGTCCATGGGATTCTCCAGGCAAGAATAAAGGAGTGGGTTGCCATGCCCTCCTTCAGGGGATCTTCCTACTCCAGGGATCGAACCCACATCTCTTACGGCTCCTGCATTAGCAGGCAGTTTCTTTACCCCTGAGCCACCTGAGAAGTCCACTTGGCCGTTGTCACACAATCTAAAATTTGAATTTTTATTAACTACAATAAAAAAGACAAACGTGTGTCATTCAAACATCATAGAAACATTAGCAATTCAAGGAGAATTAATCTTATATTCATGGATCACATTTTATCTAATTTCTATTACTCATTAACCAAAGCATAGAATCATATGGAAGGAGTTATAAAGGTACAACCTAAAAATATCTAAAATCTTTGGATGATTAATAAAAAGAACTTGAGAACTGCCAATAACTTGAAGAAAAGTCGATAAGTATCCTAAATATTAAACATAAAAATAAGACAAATATTGAAGTGGTATTAACAGTGATATAAATATCCGTGCAACATATCTAGCTAAAAAGTCCTGATCATCAGTTACACAAAATTTTAAAAGAATCAACTTTACCCCAGAAAGAAAAACACCAATACAGTATACTAACACATATATATGGAATTTAGGAAGATGGCAATGACGACCCTGTATGCAAGACAGGGAAAGAGACACAGATGTGTATACTATCATGTGAATTGAATCACCAGTCTATGTCTGACGCAGGATGCAGCATGCTTGGGGCTGGTGCATGGGGATGACCAGAAAGATGTTATGGGGAGGGAGGTGGGAGGGGGGTTCATGTTTGGGAATGCATGTAAGAATTAAAGATTTTAAAATTTAAAAATAAAAACTAAAAAAAATTAAAAAAAAAATTAGAAGAATCAACTTTAAAGAAAATAGAAATGAATAATATCAATTTAAAAGTCATTACTGCCTGGGACGAAAAGGTTAAACTTTGAAAGAAGGTTGTTGTAAAAAAGTATTTTTAGTAATATTTATAGCAAAATTATATATAGTTCATAGAGCTATGTAACATGTAAACAATTTTCTTCTCTAACTAGAATAATAAACAATTAAATTTACTTTCATTTATTGATGAAATGAATCTCTCATAGTATATACAATGTATATGAAATAAAGAATATGTTTTGAAAGAAACAAACAAAATACAATGAAACAATGCATGATTTTTATATTTTGAAGAAAATTCTCAAGGAAAATATATTTCAGAGTGTATATCCATATTTTTTGAATTTATTATTCTATTGATCAAAAGTCTGTACCAACAAACTACAAATATTTCAGAGTATGATATGAAACAAATATAGCAACATATGAATAATATAAGGGAATGTATGTACTTTAGAAGTTGAAGCTATTTCTAATCACAGGTTATAAAGAAATGAAGTAGAGGTTTCTTAAAATCTGCAAGCAATAAATGCTGGAGAGGGTGTGGAGAAAAGGGAACCCTCCTACACTGTTGGGGGGAATGCAAACTAGTACAGCCACTATGGAGAACAGTGTGGAGATTCCTTAAAAAATTGCAAATAGAACTACCTTATGACCCAGCAGTCCCACTGCTGGGCATACACACCAAGGAAACCAGAATTGAAAGAGACACATGTACCCCAATGTTCATTGCAGCACTGTTTATAATAGCCAGGACATGGAAACAACCTAGATGTCCATCAGCAGATGAATGGATAAGAAAGCTGTGGTACATATACACAATGGAGTATTACTCAGCCGTTAAAAAGAATTCATTTGAATCAGTTCTGATGAGATGGATGAAACTGGAGCCAATTATACAGAGTGAAGTAAGCCAGAAAGAAAAACACCAATACAGTATACTAACACATATATATGGAATTTAGAAAGATGGCAATGACGACCCTGTATGCAAGACAGGAAAAAAGACACAGCTGTGTATAACGGACTTTTGGACTCAGAGGGAGAGGGAGAGGGAGAGGGTAGGATGATTTGGGAGAATGGCATTCTAACATGTATACTATCATGTAAGAATTGAATTGCCAGTCTATGTCAGATGCAGGATACAGCATGCTTGGGGCTGATGCATGGGGATGACCCACAGAGATGTTATGGGGAGGGAGGTGGGACGGGGGTTCATGTTTGGGAACACATGTAAGAATTAAAGATTTTAAAATTAAAAAAAATAAAAAATAAAAAAATAAAAATAATTAAAAAAATAAAGGTGAAACATAATTCTTCACAGTGCTATTGTTTCCTTTTCTTTGCTTCTACAGAAGCAAGGAAGACAATACTTCTTTTAGTATTTATTAAGGTAATGAATAGCACAATTCCAACCCTGATCATGTGAATATTTCATGAAGGAGACTTGAGTGTGGGGAAAGATAAATGCTGCATCTGTCCTCATAGCAGATCTTCCTTTGAAGGTGAACAGTTGCTCTAAACTGCTGCCTATATTTGGCAAAACACACTTCAAGTCTGTGCTGTTTTTCAAATCAATCATGCCATAAAAAAGTTCCACATGAATGTCACAGAATATAGAATATGTTTTAAATAAAACTTTAACTTAGTTCAGACCTTAGAAACCCATGCAGAAGAGTGGTTCTTAGTAGAAGCCTCTTACAGAGATCTTTTCCTTTTTTCTTCTGAAACCAAAATGCTCATTAACTATGGTAACACAACGAAATCTTTTAATTATTTTATTTATGCTTCTATTTATTTATTTATTTTTAGCTAAGTAGGCAATCCCAGTTCCTGAAATTCTTGCTAGCATTTTACATTCACTGGTGTGGCACTGGTTGATGGGTTGATGAAGACAGGGTCTAAAAGCAGCTGTCTTCCACCCACATTCAACCAAATCAAATATTCAATTTACTCTCCAGATGCTTTCTCCTAAACCAGTATATATAAAAACCAATTGCCACTAAATTTAATACATGAACATTTCCTACCAAAACAAATAAAAATACCTATATATGCATAAGGGGCTTCCCAGGTGGCACCAGTGGTAAAGAACCTGCCTGCCAATGCAGAAGTGAGACATGAATTTGATCCCTGGGTAGGGAATGATCCCCTGGAGGAGCAAACGACAACCCACTCCAGTATTCTTGCTTAGGAAATCCCATGGATAGAGGAGCTTGGAGGGCTCCAGTCCATGGTGTTGCAAAAGAGTCAGACACGATTTAGTGGCTAAGTAACAATAACACTGAAATAGCACTCATGTCATAAGTCAGCAAAATAATCCTCTGTGCTCTGCCTATTCATCCCTCTCCCCACCAACCCCTGGTAATCACTGATCTGTTTTATAGTCTTCATAGTTTTATTGAAATCATATAGTTTACAGCCTTTTCAGATTGATTTCTTTTACTTAGTATTATGTATTTCAGTTTCTTTCATGTCTTCTCCTGGCTTGAGAGATCATTTATTTTTAACATTAATATTCCGTTGATTGAATAGACCACAGTTTATCCACTCATCCAATAAAAAGACATCTGGATTGCTTCCAAGTTTTGGTAATTATGAATGACACTTTCAAAATATTTGTGTGCAAGGTTTTATGTGGACATGTCTTCAACTTCTTTGGGTAAATACCAAGGAGAGAAATTTTTGGATCAAATGGTAAGTGCTATGAGTAGTATTGTAAGAAACTGCCAAACTCTTCCAAAGTGGCTATATTGTTTTTCATTCCCAATAGCAACGAATCAGAGTTCAGCTTCTTCATATCCTCATCAGCAGTAGGTATGACCAGTGTTTTGAATCCTGGTTATTCTAATAAGTTTATAGTAAGTATCTCTTTGTTTTAATTTGCATTTCCCTGATGACATTGGTATGGGGTATTTTTTTCATGTGCTTATTTGCCATCTGAATATCTTCATTAGTGAGGTATCTGTTAAGGCCTTTGACCCATTTTTTAATTAGGCTCTTTCTTTTCATATTGTTGAATTTTAAGGGGTATATATATATTTTGGACAATAGTCCTTTCATCAGATTTGTATTTGGCAAGTCTGTGGCTTCTCTTTCCATTCCTTTGACAGTATATTCTACACAGGAGAAATTTTTAATTTAAATCAATTCCAACATTTCTTTCACAAATCATGCCTTTATTTTTACATCTACAGTGCTGTCAAACACATGGTCATTTAGATTTTCTCTGATGTTATTTTCTACTTTTAAGGTGTCGCCTTTTAAATTTAGGCCTGCTATCCATTTTGAGTTAACTGTTGTGACAGATATAAGAACTGTGTCTAAATTCACTTTTTCTGACTGCGGGTGTCCAGTTGTTTCAACACCATGTTTTAAAAAGACTTTTTTTTCCCCACTCAATTGCCTTTGCTCCTTTGTCAAAGATCAGTTAACTATATTTATGTGGGACAATCTCTGGGCTGTATTTTCTGTTACATTAATCTTTTCCCTCATACCAAGTTGTCTTCATTACTGCAGTTTTATCGCTGTAAGGCTTACAGTCAGGTAGTATCAGCTCTCCAACTTTGTTTCCTTTAATACCGTGTGGACTATTCTGGACCTTTTGCCTCTCTACATAGACTTTAGAATCAGTTTGTCAGTATCTATAAATGACTTGCTTTGATTATGCACTGTATCTATAGACACATTTGGGAAGAACTAATATCTGACTGTCAAGTGCTGAATCTTCTTATCCATGAACATGTAACATCTCCCCATTTATTAAGTTCTTTGATTAACTTCATCAAAATTTTGTAATTTCTTTATGTATCTATTTTGTTAGAGCTATACCTAAGTATAAATCTATACCTTTATCTATTTTGTTACATTTATAAATATTTCATTTGGGGTTTTTGATACATATGGTATTGCATTTATAATTTCAAGTTCTAGGCATTCATTGCTTGTGTATAGGAATGCAATGAACATTTGTAGATTAACCATATATTTTGCAACCTTGCTATACCTGTTCATTAGTTCCACAGGTTTGTGTGTGTGTATGTGTGAAATTTATTCAGATTTTCTATATAGATACTTATGTTATCTGCAAACAAAAAATAGTTCTATTTCTTCCTTCCCAGTCTATATATCTTTCATTTCCTCTTTCTGTTTTATCTCATGATCTAGGACTTCTAGCACAATATTGGGGAAAAAAATGGTGGAAGAAGTGACATCCTTGCTTTGTTTCTGATCTTAGTGGAGGAAGTTTTTAGCTTCTCATCATTAAGTATAATGCTATCTATACATTTTTTTAATAAATGTTCTTTAGCAAGATGAGGAAGTTCTCTTCTATTCCTAGTTTTTGAGAATTTTTATTATCAATTGATGTTAGATTTTTCATGCTTTCTTTGCATCTACTGATACGATCATGTGATTTTTCTCCTTTAGCCTGTTGATGTGATGAATTACATGAAGTGATTTTCAAATGGTGAAACAGCTTGGTATGACTGGGGTAAATCCCACTTAGACACAGTGACTATATTTTTTCATACATTGATGGATACAATTTTTTAATATTTTGTTGAGGATTTTTACATATGCGTTCATGAGAAATATTTCTCTGTATTTTTTTCTTTCCCTGCAATGTCTTTGCCTGGTTTTTGTATTAGGTAGTGGTGGCCTAATAGAATAATTTGGGAAGTATTCCTTATGCTCTTATCTTGTGAATACATTATAGAGAATTGGTATAATTTCTTTCTTAAATTTCTGATGGAATTCACTAATAAATCCATCTAGGCCAGGTGTTTTTTGTTTGTTAGGTTATTAATCATGGATAAAACTTCTTTACTAGATAAAGGCTTATTTTAAAACTCTCATTTTGTTCATGCATTGCTTTTCTGAGCTCATTGTGCATCTTTGTGAAGGCGATTATTTTGAATACTTTGCCAGATCATTCATATACCTCCATTTCTTTAGGTATATGATTTGATTTCTGGAGATTTCTGGAGATTTACTTTGTTCCTTTGATTGGGCCATTTCCCCCTGTTTCATCATGTTCCTTGTAACTTTGTATTGATATCTGTGCATTTGGGGGAAAAAACGATCACAAAAAAAACTGTATCTCCAAGTCTTTAGTGACTGGTTTCATACAGGGAAATCAGCCTAGCCCATGATTCTGGGAAGCTTTCAAACCTTTTCTGTGGAAATACTTCTTTGGACTTGTGCCTACTAATATTCCCAGAAGGATTTTCCAGTTTCCTTTTTTTGACCAGCTTGTAATCTCTTGCTCCCTCTGGTGTCTACCTGTTATATTGCAGGTTCTCAAGCAGTAGCACGCTGCCCATCTTTTTCTCAGCAGCAGCCACAGGCATCAAGAGTACAGCAGGTCCCATCAGGAACCTGAGTTAAGCTAGTCAGAAACTAGCTCCCTAGGCAGTTACCTGAAAAGTTAGAACATTAGGCATATGCTCCCCTCTTCTTTTTCCCTCCTAAAGGAAAGGCCACTGAGCTGAATGGGGCTCTGTCTGTTGCTCTCTGGAGCAGCAATATGGTGCCCAGTGTTTTTTTGTTGTTGTTGTTCTCAGATACTCTATGCCTCATCCCATCAGCCCTCTAATGTTCAAGTGAGACAGAAGCTAGTTCCTCAGGTAGCCCCTCCACACCTCTGAGAAATCAGAATGCTGTATGCATGGTCTAGTCTTTTATTTCCCTCTCCAGGGAAAACTTGAGAGCCGGTTGTTCCCTCCTGATCACTGGGTGCTGTGCCAAGGGTAGCAACTATGATGAGAGGTACCACAAATTTCCTACTAGCTTCACTGAAGCTGGTTTTGTTCTTACTTGGGATGCAGGAATCTTTCAAGTGCATTTCTGGATTTCTCAAAAAGGGAGTTAATTCATATATTGTTAAATCTGTGTTTCTGTGCAAGGAAGAAGGGTCAGGGTTTTCCTATTCTGCTATTTTGCTGCTGCTGCTGCTGCTAAGTCGCTTCAGTCATGTTCGACTCTGTGCAACCCCATAGACGGCAGCCCACCAGGCTCTTCCATCCCTGGGATTCTCCAGGCAAGAATACTGGAGTGGGTTGCCATTTCCTTCTCCAATGCTAAGTTTATTCAAATCATACTTCTGAATATGTTCACATTAGCAACAAACAGAAGGTGTAGTTCTAAGCGTTTTTTTTTTAATTTCATATTTAACTTCACAAGATATCAACTTTATACAGAAAACTCACATGGATCAAAATGGAACTATATTTTTTTCTGTTTACTGTCTAATTCATAGTACTATTTTTCAAACTCTTTCATCTACTATAAAAGAGGGAACAATAGATTACAAGCTGCTGAAAAAAGAGGGAAAATGGCAAATCCCCCTAATTAGGAAACTGAGTAAGCTGGAAGAGAGATACCCACAGAAAAGGTCTGAAAGGCTTCCAGAATCTTGGGCTGGGCTAAGGGGGTGATTTCCCTGTATGAAATCAATCAGTATATAAATATTTCATCTAGTATATTTTTGTATTCTGTACAGTTAGTTGTTTTTGCAAATTAACTGGAACTTTCATATTTTTGACAAATGGCTTCAAACCTCATGAAAACATTTCATTTGCATGTTTTAAAAATAAATTAAAAAGCTATTTCCAAATGTTTTAAGTGTAAAAATGTGAGCATTTTTAATAGGTGACACAATATTCTTTTCAGCTAAAAAAAAGTATTATAAGTAATAATGGAAACATTTCTAAAATTCATTTTCAGAGTCTTCTTGCCATAGAATAAGTTTCTTTCAATAAGCTTTTTTCTCACTCATTAATTCACTCAAAATTTAGAAATAAAGTAAGTGGAGATAAATTAGAGGTATCTATAGTTTCCATCAACTATATGATAAACTTCTTATGACAAGAAGAACATGAAATTTTGCAGAGAATATGTTTTTGTCTTTCACTATTGAGCATCACGAAGGGGACAACAACGTGTTTAGTGAATATTTTGTAAAATACTTGGTTGAGTATCAGTTGAATCTAAACTGATGAGGGAAATGGGATTTGTCTTCATGCTCTGAATATTATTAAAAGTATATTGCATACCTTATAATAGGTTCATAGTATCTACTATTTCAGGCACAATAGGTCCATATTTAATGACAGTGGAAGTAGTTATTTATTTCAAATAGTCTTTCTGATAATTAAATATCTTTAGATGGCTTAGAACAGTTTAGGTTGTTTTAAAATTAGTTTTGTTAAAGGCAAAGGGCTAAGAGTAGAGGTAGCTCTTTTCTTCTTGTATTTCTTCCTGTGTTTGACTTATTACTATTATTTTCATACTACAAATTCTTTAAGTCACTTATTATGGGAGGATTAGTTTAGGTAGCACAAACAAAAGTGCACATTCCAAAAAATCCACTTAGCCAGATATTGTCTAAGTGTAACGAACTCAACAGTGAAAGCACCACAATTAAACTCTGCGCTTCATGGGATACCCTCTCTTGTCTCTTCTTTCAAGATAGCTCTAGACTAAACAGACAAGTGAAAAATCTAACCAAGGCACCAACTGAGTGTAACACTCTCAGTTTATAAAATAAGACTACTAGTTTAACATTTTTCTCTCATTAAAGCCCAAACAAAAGTAAGGGCTTCCCAGGTAGTGCAGTGTTAACATGGTGCCTGCCAGTGCAGAAGCACAAGAGACATAGGGTGAACCCCTGGTGGGGAAGATCCCCTGGAGAAGGAAATGGCAAAACACTCCAGCATTCTGGCCTGGGAAATCCCATGGACAGAGGAACCTGGTGGCTACAGTCCACGGTGTCACAAGAGCTGGACATGACTAAGAAACTAAACATCAACAACAACAAAATAAAATTAAAATCCAAAATGAGTCCTGATATGTCATTCCAATAACACCCCAAAATACTCTTGCCCATTGCATTCTGGGGAGCACACAGTGGCATAATCTGAAACTTACCTCTGATTTGGTCACATGCTCAGACAGTACTACAGACGGTTCTGACTTAGGATGGTTTGACTTACAATTTTTTGGCTTCACAATGGTGTGAAAACAATGTGCATTCCATAGAAATTATACTTCAAATTTTGATCTTTTCCCAGGCTGGTGATATGTGGTGTAATACTCTCTCTTGTGACACTGGGCAGAAACAGCAAGTCATAGCTCCTGGTCAGCAATCTGCATCCATATAGCCATTCTGGTTTTTACTTTCAGTGCACTACTCAATAAACTACATGAGATATTCAACATACTATTACAAAATAAGGCTTCCCTGGTAGCTTGATGGTAAATAATCTGCCTACCAATGTAGGAGACATGGGTTCAATCCCAGGGATGGGAAGATCCCCTGGAGGAGGAAATGACAATCCACTCTAGTATGTTTGCCTGGGAAATCCCAGGCATGGATAGAGGAAACTTGACAGAGTACAGTCCATGGGTATCCAAAAGAACTGGACACCACTTAGCAACTGAATGATAACAACAACAATAACTTTATAAAATAGGCTCTGGGTTACATGATTATGCCCAACTGTAGGGTAGTATAAGTGTTCTGAGTTCCTGGGATTTCCCAGCAAAAGTATTAGGGTGGGTTGTAACTTCTTCTCCAGGGGATTTTCCCAACCCAGAGATCGAACCATGTCTCCTACACTGGCAGGCAGATTCTTTACCACTGAACTACCAGGGAAGCCCTATTTATAACAGCATGCTGGAGATCTGATGTAGTCTGTGGTGGAGGCCTGGGTCAACAGTGGCCTGCCTCGGTGGTCAGGGACACTTAATACAATGGTCCTGGGAGCCATGGGGTGAAGCTGGCATAAGTCTTTCTGAGTGAAGTCACTCAGTCGTGTCCGACTCTGTGCGACCCCATGCACTGTAGCCCACCAGGCTCCCCCATCCATGGGATTCTCCAGGCAAGAATACTGGAGTGGGTTGCCATTTCCTGTCTTTCTGAAGGAGATCAAAAAAGCCAAACTACAGGTAGGGAACACAGCACCACCCATAAACAGAAAATTGGATTAAACATTGACTGAGCATACCAGGCACAGGAGGGCCTAGAGGACCTATCCCACGTTGAAGGTCAGGAAGGGCAGCAGTAAGGAGATACCCATCGTCCAAGGTAAGGAGCAATGGCTGTGCTTTGCTGGAGCAGCCGTGAAGAGATATTCCACGCCCAAGGTAAGAGAAACCCAAGTAAGATGGTAGGTGTTGCAAGAGGGCATCAGAGAGCAGACACACTGAAATGATACTCACAGAAAACTAGTCAATCTAATCACACTAGGACCACAGCCTTGTCTAACTCAATGAAACCAAGCCATACCTGCAGGGCAACCCAAGACTGGCGGGTCATGGTGGAGAGGTCTGATAGAGCCTGGTTCACCAGAGAAGGGAATGGTAAGCCACTTCAGTATTCTTGCCTTCAGAACCCCATGAACAGTATGAAAAGGCAAAATGATAGGATACTGAAAGAGGAACTCCCCAGGTCATTAGGTACCCAATATGCTACTGGAGATCAGTGGAGAAATAACTTCAGAAAGAATGAAGGGATGGAGCCAAAGCAAAAACAATACCCAGTTGTGGATGTGACTGGTGATAGAAGCAAGATCCGATGCTGTAAAGAGCAATATTGCATAGGAACCTGGAATGTCAGGTCTATGAATCAAGGCAAATTGGAAGTGGTCAAACAAGAGATGGCAAGGGTGAACGTTGACATTCTAGGAGTCAGAGAACTGAAATGGACTGGAATGGGTGAATTTAACTCAAATGACCATTATATCTACTACTGCAGGCAGGAATCCCTCAGAAGAAATGGAGTAGCCAACATGGTCAACAAAAGAGTCCGAAATGCAGTACTTGGATGCAATCTCAAAAACGACAGAATGATCTCTGTTTGTTTCCAAGGCAAACCATTCACAGTTATCCAAGTCTATGCCCCAACCAGTAACACTGAAGAAGCTGAAGTTGAACGGTTCCATGAAGACCTACAAGACCTTTTAGAACTAACACCCCAAAATGATGCCCTTTTCATTATAGGGGACTGGAATGCAAAAGTAGGAAGTCAAGAAACGCCTGGAGTAACAGGCAAATTTGGCCTCGGAATGCGGAATGAAGCATGGCAAAGACTAATAGAGTTTTGCCAACAAAATGAACTGGTCATAGCAAACACCCTCTTCCAACAACACAAGAGAAGACTCTACACATGGACATCACGAGATGGTCAACACCGAAATCAGATTGATTATATTCTTTGCAGCCAAAGATGGAGATGCTCTATACAGTCAACAAAAACAAGACCAGGAGCTGACTGTGGCTCAGATCATGAACTCCTTATTACCAAATTCAGACTTAAATTGAAGAAAGTAGGGAAAACCACTAGACAATTCAGGTATGACCTAAATCAAATCCCTTATGATTATACAGTGGAAGTGAGAAATAGATTTAAGGGCCTAGATCTGACAGATAGAGTGCCTGATGAACTATGGAATGAGGTTCGTGACATTGTACAGGAGACAGGGATCAAGACCATCCCCATGGAAAAGAAATGCAAAAAAGCAAAATGGCTGTCTGGGGAGGCCTTACAAATAGCTGTGAAAAGAAGAGAGGTGAAAAGCAAAGGAGAAAAGGAAAGATACAAGCATCTGAATGCAGAGTTCCAAAGAATAGCAAGAAGAGATAAGAAAGCCTTCTTCAGTGATCAATGCAAGGAAATACAGGAAAACAACAGAATGGGAAAGACTAGAGATCTCTTTAAGAAAATTAGAGATACCAAGGGAACATTTCATGCAAAGATGGGCTTGATAAAGGACAGAAATGGTATGGACCTAACAGAAGCAGAAGATATTAAGAAGAGGTGGCAAGAATACACAGAAGAACTGTACAAAAAAGATCTTCATGACCCAGATAATCATGAAGATGTGATCACTCATCTAGAGCCAGACATCCTGGAATGTGAAGTCAAGTGGGCCTTAGGAAGCATTACTACAAACAAAGCTAGTGGAGGTAATGGAATTCCAGTTGAGCTGTTTCAAATCCTGAAAGATGATGCTGTGAAAGTGCTGCACTCAATATGCCAGCAAATTTGGAAAACTCAGCAGTGGCCACAGGACTAGACAAGGTCAGTTTTCATTCCAATTCCAGAGAAAGGCAATGGCAAAAAATGCTCAAACTACCGCACAATTGCACTCATCTCACATGCTAGTAAAGCAATGCTCAAAATTCTCCAAGCCAGGCTTCAGCAATAAGTGAACTGTGAAATCCCTGATGTTCAAGCTGGTTTTAGAAAAGGCAGAGGAACCAGAGATCAAATTGCCAACATCCACTGGATCATGGAAAAGGCAAGAGAGTTCCAGAAAACATCTACTTCTGCTTTATTGACTGTGCCAAAGCCTTTGACTGTGTGGATCACAAGAAACTGTGGAAAATTCTGAAAGGGATGGGAATACCAGACCACCTGACCTGCCTCTTGAGAAACCTGTATGCAGGTCAGGAAGCAACAGTTAGAACTGGACATGGAACAACAGACTGGTTCCAAATAGGAAAGGGAGTACGTCAAAGCTGTATATTGTCACCCTGCTTCTTTAACTTATATGCAGAGGACATCATGAGAAACGCTGGACTGAAAGAAACACAAGCTGGAATCAAGATTGCCGGGAGAAATATCAATCACCTCAGATATGCAGATGACACCACCCTTATGGCAGAAAGTGAAGAGGAACTAAAAGCCTCTTGATGAAAGTAAAAGTGGAGAGTGAAAAAGTTGGCTTAAAGCTCACCATTCAGAAAACTAAGATCATGGAATCCGGTCCCATCACTTCATGCAAAATAGGTGGGGAAACAATGGAAACAGTGTCAGTCTTTATTTTGGGGGGCTCCAAAATCACTGCAGATGGTGATTGCAGCCATGAAATTAAAAGATGTTTACTCCTTGGAAGAAAAGTCATGACCAAACTAGATAGTATATTCAAAAGCAGAGACAGTACTTTGCCGACTAAGGTCCGTCTAGTCAAGGCTATGTTTTTTCCTGTGGTCATGTATGGATGCGAGAGTTGGACTGTGAAGAAAGCTGAGCGCTGAAGAATTGATGCTTTTGAACTGTGGTGTTGGAGAAGACTCTTGAGAGTCCCTTGGACTGCAAGGAGATCCAACCAGTCCATTCTGAAGGAGATCAGCCCTGGGATTTCTTTGGAAGGAATGATGCTAAAGCTGAAACTCCAGTACTTTGGCCACATCACATGATGAGTTGACTCATTGGAAAAGACTGATGCTGGGAGGGATTCCAGGCAGGAGGAGAAAGGGACGACAGAGGATGAGATGGCTGGATGGCATCACGGACTCAATGAACGTGAATCTGAGTGAACTCCATGAGATGGTGATGGACAGGGAAGCCTGGCGTGCTGCGATTCATGGGAGCGCAAAGAGTCAGACATGACTGAGCGACTGAACTGAACTGAGCATACCAAAACTTTGTCCACTGGAGAAGGGAATAGTAAACCACTTCTGAATTTTTTCCTGGAGAGCCCCATTAACAGTATGAATAGGTAAAAGATATGACACTGAACATGATCTCCCCAGGTCACCAGGGACCCAATATGCTACTGGAGAAGAGTGGAGACATTACTCCAAAAGAATGATGAGATGGAGCCAAAGCAAAAACAACACCCAGGTGTGGATGTGACTGGTGATGGAAGCAAAGTTTGATGCCGTAAAGAACAATATTGCATAGGAACCTGGAATGTTAGGTCCATGAATAAAGGTAATTGCAAGTAGTCAAAGAGGAGATGGTAAGAATGAACATTGACATTTTAGGAATGAATGAAGTAAAATGGACCGGAAAGGGAAATTTAATTCAGATGACCATTATATCTACTACTATGGGCAAGAATCCCTTAGAAGAAATGAAGAAGCCCTCCTAGTCAACAAAACAGTCAGAAACGCAGTACTTAGGTGAAATCTCAAAAATGACAGAATTATCTCTGTTCGTTTCCAAGAGAAACCATTCAATATCAGAGTAAAGCAAGTCTACGCCCCAATGGCAACCCACTCCAGTATTCTTGCCTGGAGAATCCCAGAGATGGGGGAGCCTGGTGGGCTGCCATCTGTGGGGTCGCACACAGTCGGACATGACTGGCGCGATTTAGCAGCAGCAGCATCATGCTCCAACCACTAATACTGTAGAACCACTAATAAGTAGAACAGGGCTATGAAGGCCTACGACACCTTCTAGGACTAACACCCAAAAAAGATGTACTTTTCACCATAAAGGACTGAAATACAAAAGTAGGAAGTTAAGAGATATCTGGAGTAACAGACAAGTTTGGCCTTGGAATACAAAGGGCAAAAGCTAACAGAGTTTTGTCAAGAGAAGGCACTGGTCATAACAAAGACCCCGTTCCAACAACACAAAAGACGACTCTACACATGAACAACCCAGATGGTCAATACAGAAACCAGACTGATTACATTCTTTGTAGCCAGAGATAGAGAAGCTCTATATAGTCAGCAAAGATAAGACCAGGAGCTGACTGAGGCTCAGATCATGAACTCCTTATTGCAAAATTCAGATTTAATTGAAGAAAGTAGGGAATACCAGTAGACCATTCAGGTATGATTGAATCAAATCCCTTATGATTATACAGTGAAAGTGACAAATAGATCCAAGGGATTATATCTGGTAGACACAGTGCATGAAGAACTAGGGACCGAGGTTCATGACACTGTACAGGAGGCAGTGATAAAGACCATCCCCAAGAGAAGTAAATGCAAAAAGGCAAAATGTTGTCTGAGGAGGCCTTGCAAATGGCTGAAAAAAGAAGAGAAGCTAAAGGCAAAGGAGAATAGGAAAGATATATCCATCTGAAAGCAGAGTTCCAAAGAGTGGCAAGGAAACGTAAGAAGCCTTCCTCAGTGATCAATGCAAAGAAATAGAGGCAAACAATAGAGTGGGAAAGACTGGAGATCTCTTCAAGAAAATTAGAGATACCAAGGGAACATTTCATGCAAAGATGGTCACAATAAAGGACAGAAATGGTATGGATCTAATAGAAGCGGAAGATATTAAGAAGAGGTGGCAAGAATACACAGAAGAACTGTACAAAGAGATCTTAATGACCCAGATAACCATGATGGTGTGATCATTCACCTAGAGCCAGACATCCTAGAGTGCCAGGTAAAGTGGGCCTTAGGAATCATCACTACAAACAAACCTAGTGGAGGTGATTAAATTCTAGTTGATCTATTTCAAATCTGAAAGGAAGATGCTGTGAAAGTGCTGCACTCAATATGCCAGCAAATTTGGAAAACACAGCAGTGGCCGCAGGACTGGAAAACACCAGTTTTCATTCCAATCCCAAAGGAAGGCAATGCCAAAGAATGCTCAGACTATCGCACAATTGCACTCATCTAATATGCTAGCAAAGTAATGCTCAAAATTCTCCAAGCCAAGCTTCAACAGTACATGAACTGAGAACTTTCAGCTGCTAAAGCTGGATTTAGAAAAGGCGCTAAAGCTGGATTTAGAAAAGGCCTAGGAACCAGAGATGAAATTTCCAACATCTGCTGGATCATCAAAAAAGCAAGAGAGTTCCAGAAAAACATATACTTCTGCTTTGTTGACTACACTAAAACCTTTGATTGTGTAGATCACAACAAACTGTGGAAAATTCTTCAAGAGATGGTAATACCAGACCCCCTTACTGCCTCCTGAGAATGTGTATGCAAGTCAAGAAGCAACAGTTCGAACCGGACATGGAACACCAAACTGGTTGCAAATTGGGAAAGGAGTACATCAAGGCTGTATATTGTCACTCTGCTTATTTAACTTATATGCAGAATACAACATGTGAAATGTCAGGCTGGATGAAGCACAAGCTGGAATCAAGATTCCAGAAATAATAACCTCAGATATGCAGATGACACTATCCTTATATCAGAAAATAAAGAGGAACTAAAGAACCTCTTGATGAAAATGAAAGACAAGATTGAAAAAGTTGGCTTAAAACTCAACATTCAAAAAACGAAGACCATGGCATCCGGTTCCATCACTTCACGGCAAATAGATGGGGAAACAATGGAAGCAGTGAGATACACTATTTTCTCGGTCTCCAAAATCAGTGCAGATAGTGACTGCAGCCATGAAATTACAAGATGCTTGCTTCTTGGGAAAAAAACAACAACAACAACAACTTTGTCAAATGTAGACAGTACATTAAAAAGCAGAGACATTACTTTGCTGACAAAGGTCCATATCGTCAAAGCAATGGTTTTACCAGTAGTTATATATGAATGTGAGACCTAGACCATAAAGAAAGCTGAGTGCCAAAGGACTGATGCTTTTGAACTGTGGTGTTGGAAAAGGCTTTTGAGAGTCTCTTGGACTGCAAGGAGATCAAACCAGTCAATCATAAAGGAAATGAGTCCTGAATATTCATTGCAAGGACAGATGCTGACACTGAAGCTCCAATACTTTGGCCACCCGATGCAAAGAACTGACTCATTGCAGAAGACCTTGATGCTGGGAAAGATTGAAGGCAGGAAGAGAAGGGGACAACAGAGGATGGGATAGCTGGATGGCATCACTGACTGGATAGACATGAGTTAGAGTAAGCTCTTGGAGTTGGTGATGGACAAGGAAGTCTGTAGTCTGTGGTCCATGGGATCACAAAAATTCAGACATGACAGAGAGACTGAACTGAACTCCTTTAAGGTAGGTTAGGCTAAAAATGATATTTGGTGGGTTAAATGTATTAAATACATTTCTAACTTAAAATATTTTTCAACTTATCATGGGTTTATCTGGACATAATTGTTGTAAGTTGAAGATCTGTCTAGTGGAATAATTTGATCTTTCCAAGAATTAAATTTGTTGTTAGGAGGCTTTTCTTATATGTACTTGTGCTAAGTCGCTCAGTCGTGTCCAACTCTGTGCTACTCTGTGGACTGTAGCCTGCCAGGCTCCTCTGTCCATGGGATTCTCCAGGTAAGAATACTGGAGTGGGTTGCCACGCCCTCCTCCAGGGGATCATCCCTACCCAGAGATCAAACCTGTGTGTCTTATGATTCTTGCATTGGCAGGCAGGTTCTTTACTGCTAGTGCCACCCGGAAAGTCTCTTTTCTGACATACCATAAGAATAAATGAAGAAATATATAAGCAAAATCCCAATGGGACATATTATTGCATGGAAGGCAGTGGTATTACTGAAAGTGTTTATTTCACCATGCATCAGTACCCTAGTAAGACTGGTTTGCTGTGATGTTACAGACACTGTGTGAGTCATGTAAATTACCCTATTTCACTTTTGCCATCTGTGGTTACACTGAGCTCAACTTGTGTCCCTTCTTTTGAAAGTACATTAGACTTGATATTGTCCGTGTATATATTAACTTTGTTCCTTGTTTAACTTAAAATTTCCCAGTAATATTTTCCTTTTGCTATTTCTTCATTTCATATTTTTTTCTGCACTAAATGTTACAAACCAACTCAAGTTTTTAAAAGGTTAGGAAATAAGTTATTATAAGAGAAACAACAAACATTATTTAAATAAATCAAATTATCCCTAATTCTGTAAAAATGAATTCATAAGTAAAATCCAGAAACCTAAGACAGGTATTCAAGAAAGATTTGCAACTCCCAGGTCCATGTGCTGAATTTCAACAGCAAGCAATATATTTTTAAGTGTTTATTAAAGAAAAAGAAAGCACAAAGCTTCAGGAAAGTAAAAGCATTAGGGACTAGAAGAGAGACAAATCAGAATGCTGTTTGGTTGCTTGGGATCTTTGCTTCAAGCATAAAACTTTTTGTTTTCCTAGAAATGCTAAATAAATAAATAAAGGCTGTCTGATTTGACATACAAAACCTCAAATAGAAGGGAACTGAACCTCAACCCTGAAGTCAGGCTGCAAACTCTTTGAATTTCCTCCATGTTTACAGTGATTCTACCATAACAAAATAATAGAAGTCTTGTAGCCTGCCTGTATAATATATAATTGTTCAAACACTGTAAATAGCATTCCCTATTTTTATTAATGATTATAATTAAGCAATTATTCCAAACCCATATACCAAAATTTGTGTGATCCTCATGAAATCTGACATAGAGCACTGGTTTACTAAACTGATGTTTTGTGGGGGTAGGCGGTGGGAATGATTGCCTTTTCTCTCTTGCAAAGATTTCAGTGGCTCAACATACTGGAATATATAAGTTCAAAACAATCAAGCAGCTGTAGGTAAAAATGGATTTCAATGAAGCCTGTGTTACTGCAGCTTAACACTAAAATAGGTAAGAATTTCAATCTAGGTTGACTCAAGCAGAAATCAATATTGGGAAAGACTGTAAGAGTGATGGTGTTCTCTACATAAAACCAAGAAATTATCAAAATGACAAAGATAATGATTAAGCTAAATAAGCAGACATAATAATGATATTTTTACTATCTTATCTAACAAAATGGAAAAGAGCTAATTAAATGGCAAACTTTCAAAAGCTGAAAGCTTAAATGGCAACATTAATGCTTCCAAATATCCTAGAAAGCTGAAAATTCTTGTCTTTTAATCTGCTAAACAAAGAAATTCTAAGATCAAGCTGTTCTTGTTGAAGCACATTAAAATACAGATGATGAGATCAAGTAAATATTTAGAAGAACATAAAACAGTCTAGCCATTGTATAGAAAGGTGTCAAATGTGAGTGGACATATAAAAAGTGATGAAGAGTTTCAAGTTTCACATGAATTGTTCCATCTTCAAGGGAGTGGCTGAGAGCAACCAATGACTATATTTGGAGGAAGAAAACCACCAAGTCATTTCACAAAGGCATCCCAAAGTCACCACAACATGTTCCTGTGAGTCAAACAAATGATCTGAGGTTTCATTTGGTGTACAAAGGGAAAAGCTACAATAAGAATATTTCCATAATAACATTTTTTAAACTGAAAATAGAATCTATTAGGATTTTCAGTAATGGATAAAAATGTAAACTGGAGTGCTTTAAAATGTGCTTCAAAGTCACAGATAGAAGGCAAAAAATTTTATGAGTTGGATTTTTCCCCCCCAAGTTGATTCTTTTAGACAAATGTCATGGCTCACTTCCTTCAACTCAGGGATTAGAAAACAGACATTGTGTTCTACTGACAAGAGCCTGTGTGATCCGTTAAGAAAACAAGCACAGTACAGCTCCACCATCAACTATGTGACTTTGGGCCAGTAGTTATCCTCAGAGCCTCTTATAAGTAAAATGGTAAAAAGTAATGCAGTAACTTTTGTAAAGATTTTTGGGAGACTGCCTGGCAGATATGAAGCCTTTCCTAAAAATCTAAAGGGAAAAGAGGGAAAAACAAGCAAGCAAACAAACAAACGGAAAAGCAATTCTGTGGTAAAATAGCAGAGTAATATGAACATTATGACAAAATACAGAAAAGACATTTAAAAGTGCTAGAAAAGAGTATTACTTACTCAAATAGAAACAGAAGTTGAAAGGCAAAAATAAGATGAATCGGTGATTTTTTTACAAAAAGATATTTCTTTAAAAAAGAAAAATGAATGAAAAACCACAAAAGACCCAGAACAATTTATAAGCAAGAGGCAAATATCAAACTTCGAAGGAATTCAACTTTCCAATTTATCTTATTTTTATTCTTATAAAAACAAAAAACTCCCACCCTAATAACTCAGTAAGAAAAGTTCTATTTAATAAACAAACTATAGACCAAAACCCTAAACAAATCCTAGCAAACCAAAACCAGCCGGCTATAAGAATAATAGAGAATCTATTATGATCAAGTAGGGTTTAATCACAACATTCAGGAAAACTATAATTTAAATTCGGTAGTAAATCTAAAGGAGAACCTCTTTTCAATTGCAAAAAATAGTATGTGACAGGGGTCACACCTATGTGAGGTTTTACATCTCAAAATCTATTAATGTAACTTTTTAAATCTTAACACCTATCTTCCAAAAACACTGGAAATCTCTCTTAAAAATAAGGAACAAAACAAAGATGCCCACTATGAGTGCTTCCTCCAACACTGTAAGCTCTACTTGAAGTTATTGTCATCTGATAAATAAGGGAAAAAATAATAAGAGGTAGAAGATTTTCAAAAGAAACAATAAAACACATGATATAATTGATGACATAGGCGATGTATTTTGTATAACTAAAAAACATAAGCCATAAAGATCCTAAAAATATATTTAGCAGTTTGTTCATGTTTTTATAAAGAAAACTGCAAAACTCTATAGAAAGAAGCTGCTGCTGCTACTGCTGCTAAGTCACTTCAGTTGTGTCCGACTCTGTGTGAACCCATAGACAGCAGCCTATCAGGCTCCGCTGTCCCTGGGATTCTCCAGGCAAAAACACTGGAGTGGGTTGCCATTTCCTTCTCCAATGCATGAAACTGAAAAGTGAAAGCAAAGTCACTCAGTCGTGTCCAACTCTTTGCAACCCCATGGACTGTAGCCTACCAGGCTCCTCCGCCCATGGGATTTTCCAGACAAGAGTACTGGAGTGAGTTGCCATTGCCTTCTCCATAGAAAGAAGCTAAGAATGTATAAACAGAGACGAATAAAATGTTTATCAATAGGAAGACTCAAATAGTATTGCTCAAAGTTCTCCCATACTGATTTATGTAATCAGTATTATATCCATGAAAATTCCAAAGGCTTTTATGCAAACCAAAAAGCTGACTGTTAAATTCATATGGAAAAGCAAAAACAACCTAGGAATAACTAAGATATTTCTAAGAAAGCAGAAGTCTTAGGAAATCTACAGTAACTACAAAGGTGAAATTCAGAGATGGACAAATTTACTAAATAAATGGAATAAAGTCCCCAAATAGGGTCATACATATTATATACAGTACAGGACAGAGAAGACATGGACTTGCCAAAAACAGTACTAGAATTACTGGTTATATATAAAGAATAAAATGAAATCGATTTCCATTTAACACATATAACATATCCCAGTGGAAGAAAGACTTAAATGGAAAAGACAAAAACTATAAATTTCTAGAAGGAAGGAGGAAAAGAAAAATAACTTTATGACAGCAAAATTGTAAACATTTGCTTAAATAAGAAACAAACAAAAAATATCCTAATAAGAAAGAAACATGGATAAATTAAAGATTTTTACTTCATCAAAAGTCATCTAAAGAAAGTAAAAGGATATACCAGAAATTGGGATAATATATTCACCATGTGCAATCACAAATTAGGAAGCTGTTTTTGCCATCTATGAATTTGTAAATACTGATATTATAGATACAGAATTCCTTCAAATCAATATGCAACAGATGCATAATGCAACAGAAAAATGGGAGAAAAAAGACAAAACATAAATGCCCAGTGACCAATAAACAAAGGCTGATCAACCTGATTAATAGTCCAGGAAATGTAAATTAAGAACATCACGATTTATCTTTTTTTCACCCATTGAAAAGGGAAAATGAAAGTCACTCAGTTCAGTTCAGTTCACGCGCATCTGACTCTTTGAGACCCCATGGACAGGCCTCTCTGTCCATCACCAACTCCCAGTTGTGTCCAAACCTCCAGGCCAGAATACTGGAGTGGGTAGCCAGGGGATCTTTCCAACCCAGGGATCGAACCCAGGTCTCTTGCATTGCAGATGGATTCTTTACCAGCTGAGCCACAAGGGAAGCCCAAGAATACTGGAGTGGGTAGCCTATCCCTTCTCCAGGGGATCTTCCTGTCCCAGCAATCAAACCAGGGCCTCCTGCATTGCAGGCAGATTCTTTACCAACTCAACTATCAGGGAAGCCCTTTTTTTCACCCATTCAGTTCAGTTCAGTCACTCAGGCATGTCCAACTCTTTGTGAACCCGTGAACCGCAGCACGCCAGGCCTCCTGGAGTGGAGTTTATCAACTCCAGGAGTTTACCCAAACTCACGTCCATCGAGTTGGTGATGCCATCCAGCCATCTCATCCTCTGTCGTCCCCTTCTCCTCCTGCCCCCAATCCCTCCCAGCATCAGAGTCTTTTCCAATGAGTCAACTCTTCGCATGACGTGGCCAAAGTATTGGAGTTTCAGCTTCAGCATCAGTCCTTCCAGTGAACACCAAGGACTGATCTCCTTTAGGATAGACTGGTTGGATCTCCTTGCAGTCCAAAGGACTCTCAAGAGTCTTCTACAACACCACAGTTCAAAACCATCAATTTTTCACCACTCAGCTTTCTTTATAGTCCAACTCTCACATCCATACATGACTACTGGAAAAACCATAGCCTTGACTAGATGGACCTTTGTTGACAAAGTAATGCCTCTGCTTTTCAATATGCTATCTAGGTTGGTCATAACTTTTCTTCCAAGGAGTAAGCGTCTTTTAATTTCATGGCTGCAGTCACCATCTGCAGCGATTTTAGAGTCCCCAAAAATAAAGTCTGACACTGTACCTACTGTTCCTCCATCTATTTCCCATGAAGTGATGGGACTAGATGCCATGATCTTAGTTTTCTGAATGTTGAGCTTTAAGCCAACTTTTTCACTCTCCACTTTCACTTTCATCAAGAGGCTCTTTAGATCTTCACTTTCTGCCATAAAGGTGGTGTCATCTGCATATCTGAGGTGATTGATATTTCTCCCGGCAATCTTGATTCCAGCTTGTGCTTCTTCCAGCTTGGGATTTCGCATGATATACTAAGCATATAAGTTAAAGAAGCAGGGTGACAATATACAGCTTTGACGTACTGCTTTTCCTATTTGGAACAAGTCTGTTATTCCATGTCCAGTTCTAACTGTTGCTTCCTGGCCTGCATACAGGTTTCTCAAGAGGCAGGTCAGATCAAAAAAAGGGAGGAGTTGTCTGACAAATGTTGATGAGCACAGACAACACGTAGAACATTTATATGTGCTGGCAGAAGTGTGAACTGATGCACACATCTAGGAAAATAATTTGGTATTGTCTTTTAAAATTGAACATGCAAACATGGTAACAGAGCTATTTCATTCCTAAGAAAAGACCCTAGGAAAATCCTGCATATGTGCACCAACAAATGTATATGAAAGGTACCAAAATTTTACTATTGTTTACAATAGCAAAAATAAACAAAAAATGTCTACAGAAAATAAAAGATAAATAAAATATGAGAAAACTACAAAATGGAATGTTATATAGTAAAAATGAATTAATGCATTTTTGTAATGTTCTAATTCTTTTATTGTGGGTAGTTTCACAATGTTTGTCTTATTATATGTCAGAACATATGAAAATATTACATACATTCTTTAGTATGCATCAGCTATTACATAACAAAAAGGGGGGAAAGAAAGAAACTCCATAATCATAATTAATGCAACTCCCTGGACTACAACAGTTACCCAAATGACCAGAAAACTTATTCCAAATTTTTCAGTGAAATTTTCTTGAATATAGTTTAAGAAAAAAAGGACCTGACAGCCCGATTTATTTTCCTGAGTGTTTAATGCAGATATATAAAGTCACAGAGGCTAAGAAAGCTGTACTGATGTGAGAAGAATTAGAAAGATCAAGATAGAAATACAAATCTGGATATGCTAAAGGGTATCAAACTACTTGGTAGAAAACAAGTTATAAGGATGTAATATATAGCACACAGAATGCAGTCAATATTTTATAACTTTGCATATATAGTATTATATATAAAAATACCACCTTACTATGCTGTACTACTGAAACTAATACTAATACAATTATACCCCAATAACAACTGTAATATATTAATTAGTTAAAATACTACCTTTTGTTCTGAAGCAACTAATGGAAACCCCACTTACAGGGAATATATCTTACTATAATATTTTGTTTCTCTATTTTTCTTTCCATAGAACCTTATAGTGTAGTTACTCTACTATATCATACATAGACTGCAGAAGGTGAAGAGGCCTGTTTCTATCTTTAACATGGTACATAATACCTAGCACACAGCAAATGCCTAATAAATGCATATATCAATATAAATTGAAACAAATTAGTTAAATGAATAAATTAACTAACAAAGTAACAGAAACAATGTCAAGGGTTACTCCTGAACCACCATTTTATTCCTGAATATAAATACTTTTGGGAGACCCACTGGAAGTACCCTACTCTTGTCCTGAAAAATAAGGACTGGTCAGTTTCACATGAATAAACAGGCACATATATTTCTACCATAAACCCTTTCTCTCTGCTCAGAAGTCAGTAATATATCCTTGACGTGAGTGGAACTGAAACAGAGCTTAGGTGAAGAGCATAAAGAAGAAACCCAGCGACTCTTGAGAACAGTTATTTATCCTGAGTCATGTGCAGAGTTCTATCAGTGCAGCCTAAGATCAGCAGTCACACAGTATCACTAATTTATCAGATATTTCAAGTCATTCAGTTCAAAAAGTTCCCATGAACATGATGTGCAAATTTAATTTAATTAGGAGAAAGGAAGTAAGCAAAAAAGCATATAAAATTCTGCTTCTAAAGAAGGATGATTTACTGCAATGCATAGCCTTAAGGAGACAAGAGGGGCCATAGATACTATATGCAGGAGTTAGAATAAATGCCACCCAATGGCTGGGAAAACAAAGGATTTAACAGAAAATAGAGAGGATACACATGAAATAAACATTACTTGCCAGTTTAGTCTAGGACTGATCCTTATACCTTTTTTTCCCTTGGCTTTTTTGGTCCTAAAAGTAAATCCAAATATTTCTTAGAAAAATATTGAAATTACTTATTTATTTCTGTGCCATAAATTTTAGGACATTTTGAAATACAGGGGAAAAAAATGTCTTGGCAGTACCCATTTCCCCCCACAATTTCCTGGAAATTGTGTCATGAAACAGAAAACCACAAAGTGAACTATTTTTACTCATGTGAAGGGGTATTATAATTATATTCAGTATTTAATACTGACTAAAGGACTTCGTATCAAAACTATGAAAAATAAAAACAGAAAAACCAAGTCCATAAACTAAAATCATAAAGTCATAAAATGAAATAATTTAAATCATAAAATTAAACTTCAGTACCAACAGATCGGTGACAGATATTTAAAATACTGATTGCAAGATATTCTCCAAGATGTATAACAATCAGCTGACACTAAATTTGCTGGATCATATGCCTATCCTATAATTAATATACATCATGCTACTACTCCTCCTCCTACACTTAATAAGAATGATGATAATAACCACACAACACAACTTAATTGTGACTAAATTAATTTAGAAGAACTTGAGTTTTCTTTCAATCAAAAGAAGTTTGAGTGGATATCTTAGACCATTAACCACAGGACTACCTCAAGTGAATATTGAATAATTTGTGTTGGTGATGACAGTGGTGGTGTTTCTTTTGACTAAAATTTTCATAAAAAGTAAAGTTTGAATTCCCATTTTTTTTTCCCTTTCCTTTTTCTCCTAAGCAGAAATAGCTTGAATTATATCAAAAAAAAGGTTACCACCAAAGGATGAGAGAAACTATTAATACTTGAAATACTGTCCATTTCAGGCAAATGATCAATTAATTTTCATTTGAAGTAAGGAAATTTCTACTCTGAATAAGAAGGATAATACATATTAATTAAAAGTAATAATTATCAAAATAATGTCATACTATGAAGTTAAGGAAATAATTAGAATACAAAATGGTATATACACAATGACGATAGTCATGAATCCATGTAAGTTACAGATAACATATACTGTTAAATAACAATGTAGGCAAAGCAATGTTTTTCATGTAGTTTTCTTCTATACTGTATTTTTTTAGGAGGAGGAAGTAACAACTACCAGACATTTTAACACTCATAACATTATGAAAATTGAAATCTCATGTCAGCTATGGCTATAATGTGATTACCTTGTGCTTGGGCAATAAAACTAAATAAATGGATGAGGAAAGACAGAAATTATCCATCAAATAGCAATGAATCAAGAGGCAATGTACTAGAGAGGTGAAAAAGTATGATATTCATTTAAAGAATTTAAAATTTTAATAAACATATTTTCACATGCAATGGGTCTTGCTAGTAACACCAAATAAACATAAATAGGTTTATAAAACCTCTGCCACAAATTACAGTGACTCAAATTCCAAGTAAATATGGAGAAAGTTTTATCTAGTAAAGTCTGTGGTTCTAAAGTGCTAACAAAGATATATAAAAAACATAGCTCTCATCACTGAAAATAGAAACTGAAAAGCAGAGAAAAATATATTTTAATATAGCCAAACTAAGTATATTAAAATGCTAACAATCTTCTAAAAAAAAAGATAAACAGTGTTCTAAAAGGGAAGGCCACATGTTACTATATCCTTTTAAAACTGTCTTCTTATCTAACACTATTAAGTGATAAAGTACTACTTTTTTCATTGAAATCAATTTTATTTATGTTCTTCTTACTATTGGGTAATTAATTTTTATCATTAAGATGGATCTATGGCTTAGTGAAGTCAAAGTCGCTCAGTTGTGTCCAGCTCTTTGTGACTCCATGGACTATACAGTCCATGGAATTCTCCAGGCCAGAATAATGGAGTGGGTAGCCTTTCCCTTCTCCAGAGGATCTTCCCAACCCAGGGATCGAACACAGGTCTCCCACACTGCAGGTGGATTCTTTACCAGCTGAGCCATAAGGGAAGCCCAAGAATACTGGAGTGGGTAGTCTATCCCTTTTCCAGGGGATCTTCTCAACCCAGGAATCGAACTGGGGTCTCCTGCATTGCAGGTGGCATCTTTACCAACTGACCTATTAGGGAAGCCATGGCTTAAATGACAATGAAGTGAAGTGAACTGAAGTCGCTCAGTTGTGTCCGACTCTTTGTGACCCCATGGACTGTAGACTATTATGCTCCTCCGTCCATGGGATTTTCCAGGCAAGAATACTGGAGTAGGTTGCCATTTCCTTCTCCAGGAGATCTTCCCGACCCAGGGATTGAACCCGAGTCTCCCACATTGTAGGCAGATGCTTTACCATCTGACCCATCTTTAAGACTCTAAACATGTTTAAAATTTACATAATCTTTTGTATTTGCAAAACTTTATAAAATTAAAAAATTTATTAGTATATAGCGACTTCACTTTCACTTTTCACTTTCATGCTTTGGAGAGGGAAATGGCAACCCACTCCAGTGTTCTTGCCTGGAGAATCCCAGGGACGGGGGAGCCTGGTGGGCTGCTGTCTCCGGGGTCACACAGAGTCGGACACAAATGAAGCAACTCAGCAGCAGCAGCAGCAACCTACTTATAAAATTAATATAATTCATTTTAAAGACTAGCAGCTTCTAAGCTAAAATAAAATGGAGCCTCAACTGTTTAGTCTAACCATTGAATATCAATTTGGAAGAAAAAGTTCCACTTCATGTTACTTGCCCAGGATCAAGAAATAAGGGGAGGTGGGGGGATGGTCGGCCATTAAGCAGCAAATATTATATGAAACGTGTGAGTTTAGGACAGAACTTGGGACCAAAATATACCAAGCATGACTTGATATAATAATATGTAATTACATAAACATGTTCTTTGTTGCTATAGTAATATGAATGGCCAGAGATAAATAATACTACTTTAATCATTGACACTGCCCAATATAAGTAACTGAAATAACACACAACAGATAGCAACAATCCTGCCAGATAAGTGAAGATTACTCTTTCATAGCTAATATATTCAGTGTTTGACACTATTTTAATTTTGCTTATTTTTTATTTGTTTGTATTCTCTCTTCTTTTCCATATTGCCTTTATTGAATATTTCCATTACTGCTTATTACGTGCAGCAATATAGACAGTGGCTTTCTTGATGAGCCTCCTCTCTTTAAATACTACACAGCTCTGAAGAGTCATTCCCAATGGGTGAAAAATATCATTTTCATATAGCCCAGGGGCATTTCACACAATCAGTTACTATAAGAAAGACCTATATTTAAAAGCTGCCTTATAATTCTTGCTGCTTGGTGAGCAAGGATATAGTGAGGAGAATTCTTCGAGTTAAGCTGACGGCCATCCCCACTCCCCTTTCAACACCTACATCTAACCCATAAATTTAAACAGAAAGATGTCACATTGCTTTCAGACTATAGTGGGTACTGTAATACAATTAGATCAAGTTTTTCCATATGAAGGTAAGATATTAGCACTTTTATAATACACACTTCCAGATGTGCAAGCTGGTTTTAGAAAAGGCAGAGGAACCAGAAATCAAATTGCCAACATCCGCTAGATCATGGAAAAGGAAGAGAGTTCCAGAAAAACATCTACTTATGCTTTATTGACTATGCCAAAGCCTTTGACTGTGTAGATCACAAGAAACTGTGGAAAATTCTTCAAGAGATGGGAATACAGACCACCTGACCTGCCTCTTGAGAAACCTATATGCAGGTCAGGAAGCAACAGTTAGAACTGGACATGGAACAACAGACTGGTTCCAAATAGGAAAAGGAGTATGTCAAGGCTGTATATGGTCACCCTGCTTATTTAACTTCTATGCAGAGGACATCATGAGAAATGCTGGGCTGGAAGAAGCACAAGCTGGAATCAAGATTGCCAGGAGAAATATCAATCACCTCAGATAGGCAGATGACACCACCCTTATGGCAGAAAGTGAAGAGGAACTAAAAAGCCTCTTGATGAAAGTGAAAGAGGAGAGCGAAAAGTTGGCTTAAAGCTCAACATTCAGAAAACTAAGATCATGGCATCCCGTCCCATTACTTCATGGTAAATAAATGGAGAAACAGTGGAAACAGTGTCAGACTTTATTTTGGGGGGCTCCAAAATCACTGCAGATGGTGATTGCAGCCATGAAATTAAAAGACACTTACTCCTTGGAAGAAAAGTTATTACCAGCCTAGATAGCATATTCAAAAGCAGAGACATTACTTTGCCAACAAAGGTCCGTCTAGTCAAGGCTATGGTTTTTCCAGTAGTCATGTATGGATGTGAGAGTTGGACTGTGAAGAAAGCTGAGCACCAAAGAATTGATGCTTTTGAACTGTGGTGTTGGAGAAGACTCTTGAGAGTCCCTTGGACTGTAAGGAGTTCCAACTAGTCCATTCTAAAGGAGATCAGTCCTGGGTGTTCATTGGAGGGACTGATGTTGAACCTGAAACTCCAATACTTTGGCCACCTGATGCAAAGAGTTGACTCACTGGAAAAGACTCTGATGCTGGGAGGGGTTGGCGGCAGGAGGAGAAGGGGACAACAGAGGATGAGATTGCTGGATGACATCACTGACTTGATAGACATGAGTCTGAGTGAACTCTGGGTGTTGGTGATGGACAGGGAGGCCTGGAGTGCTGCAACTCATGCAGTCACAAAGAGTCAGACATGACTGAGTGATTGAACTGAACTGAAAATTACATATGCATATTAATTCTTCCTAAGCTTAAAATCATTTCAGCCAACTTTTATGAAAGAAAGACTTTCTGAAGAATTGGGAATAAAACACTCACTATCTAATGGAGAAAACAGGTAAAATAATAATTAATCATAATTTATGTAATAAGGACACGCTTATATGCATGAATGGTCTCAATGTCACACAGATTTTAATAAAACTCACTTAACACTGCACCCTGGACTTCCCAGATGTCTCAGTGATAAAGAATCTGCTTACCAATGCAGGAGACATGGGTTCAATCTCTGGGTCTGGAAGATCCCCTGGAGAAGGAAATGGCAACCCACTCCAGTATTCTTGCCTGGAGAATCCCATGGACAGAGGAGCCTGTCAGGCTACAGCCCATGGGGTTACAAAAGAATGGGACATGACTTAAGGATTAAACAAAAACACCATAGCATCCAGGTCTAAACTGAGATGAGGTCTTACTTGGAAAGGGATGTAGAATCAACATAGGCTAATATGTTTAGACTAATTTTCACATTTTTGTGTCTGTTTAGTTGCTAAGCCATGTCCAACTCCTGTGACTATATGGGCAGTAGCCCACCAAGCTCTTCTGCTGGGATTTTCCAGCAAAGAATACTACAGTGGATTGACATTTCCTTCTCCAGGGGATCTTCCCATCCAAGGGATCAAACCCATGTCACTTGCATTGGCAGCAGATTCTTTACCACTGAGACACCAGGGAAGCCAATCTTCACATAGATAATGATAAAACTTCTCCTAAATTCTGGAAATTATTTTTTATAAAAGCAATGTTCTATAACTGCATTGAACAGCTTTGGAAGCTTTATTTTTAATATCATTATTTGCAAATGGGCGATTTATGTCAAACAGTATCCTATACTCACTTTATTTTACTCCGTTTAGCTCTTACAACAACCCTATGAATATATGACTATTGACCCCGATTTGTTACCAGGAAGATTTCATGCCCATCGCTATGTGCTTTATATATATTAATTTCCAATCACAATAATACTATTGCTAAACTGGTATTATCAGCCCCATTACGCAAACCAATATGCTAAGGTTAATAAATTTACACTGAGGTTAATAAATTTACTGGTGATTAAAAATATAGTAAATAACAGAAATGGACTCATATAGGTGGAGTCAAATGGAGAAATACAGGTGTCTTGCTCCAACCTCAACTGTTTCCCCAACTCCATACTGACTGGCACTCCTACTCCGACCAGTCATTCCAGCCTCAGCTCTCTTCCCCATGCTTGCCACCAGCCTTATAGTTCAGACAGTTCACGTCTCTTCACATTTCAGCATGTGCTCTTTGTGCATCTAGGGACCTTACTAGCCTTCCAGTGGTTTAAAATGTATTCATCTGTCAGATCCCAGTCCACATTGTACCACCTTCTGTAATACCTCCAAAATAGTTCATCATTCTGGCTCCTATTTTGTTTATACTTCTACCAGAGTACTTTCATGGTGAAATTTGTATTGTAGTGTATATGTTTATCTCAATTCAGGCTAAGGACTCGTGGGAAGGCCAAGAACGACATCTTTTTAGTCTTCCTGGTGCCTAGCATGGCTCAAAATACCCAACTAGAATATGTGATCAGCAAAGTCTATTAGTTGTACACCAGTTCACACTTAAGGTCTTCCACATTGTGATCATTACTCTTTTCCCACTCTTCTTCCACTCTCCAGAAACAACAGGTCCACTTGACATTTCTCCAAAAAGCAACTCCAATGTTTTGCTTTGCTCATGTTTTTCCTCTCTATACAATGTACCAATTGCTCCCCAATCCTATTAACATAAAATTCTACCTGCCTTTCAAGATTTAATTTTATGGCTGCCTATCCAGGAAAAATCTTTGTAAGCCTAAGTATGGTAAACATTTCTTAATGCCTTCAAAGGATATTTGCCAAATACATCACACATGGTCTGTACTGATGACAAAAATTCGAGAGGAAAAGAATCATGTTTTTATTCTTTTCATCCCCAGTTTTATCACAAAACTTTGCTATAGTAAACATGTATTTGATAGTAATCTGATTTAACTTTAATTCCTTGAGTTATAAAGTATAATATAGTAGAAAAATGTGAAGTAATTTTTCTGCCTCTGTCTCTATTTTGAACTGACACACACTCTGGTAAGAATTACACTGCACTCTGTATTATAATCATGTTATAAATCCCAAGGCAGGGAGGGGGCTGGTCAACCTAAACTATTGACAATATCCAATATATGCAACTGAAATATCACATAGGCATGTTGCAAGAGAAGTAAAGGGTTTTACTTTAAAGTTAATGTATTCATGCATCATACTATTTGGATAATTTTGCCAAAATTAGGTTTTTATTAGTTTTTATTCCATCTCTTATACCAGAGATACCTCATTTCTACACATGAAAGCATAGAAGAAAACAAGGCACAGAGATAACTAAAAATATTCATCTATTTTATTGGGAGACAGTATTTCAGATATCACATTTGGAATATACTTCCCCTAATTGGTAGGGGTTGTATGTAGTCAATAGGCTTTATTATTCCAATACCAGAGGCAAGACAGCACATATGGCGGATCTGGCTATATCAGATTGCCTGGGCCCAATACCATAAAACCTCTGATACATCAACCTCTCTTCAATTTTGATTCTATTACAGTCACCAAGCAACCCTATGATTTTAATTATTTTTTTAGCCACCAGTGTTAACCCTGCTTAAAGGAAGTTACTAATGCCAAAACTTGTTTGAAATTTTACATGCACAGAACTCATAAATTCTGCATATCCTAATTATTTTTGTCCCTAGAAAAATAATTTATCATTATAGATCAATAAATCAAGCTTTTCAGTTGTAATTTCATGAGCTTGCTTAACATGAATCTATCCTCAGAAATGTGAGTCTATTTTATAGACCAAGGGCTACATCCTAGACCACTACAGGAAATATATGCTAGTCTTCTTCTGGTCCTACTAGACTTCTCTTCCAGTGCCTTTCTTTGATAACAGTAAGTGGACAGCATTAATTTCTACAAACCATATATTTTATTACTTTATGGTTAACACCAAAAGATAGAATAGAAAATACAATCTCCTACAATGAACTAGCTCACTATTTTACCTTTTATATAGTTATTTTAAAACATCCAGTATCTGTCCTATTTGATGATAAATAATTCCAAACTGTTATCAATCCACTTGCTAATCAAGCAGAAGGACTTTAATGTTAACAGGTTAAAATAATTATTTCATCATTATTCATTATTTTATATTAGCAAATCATAATGCTTATTATTTTTTAAATGACAATACTTATGATTTAATTCTGTCCATGATAACTCACTTATTAAATTTGGACAGAGCTAGATTTTACTAACATATTCCATTTACTTTATGATGTTTTATTTTGTTTCACTGTAAGTTTTAGATAGAAACCAGAAATAGGAAATGTAGAAGATACAAATAATTTATCTCACAACAATGAGCCACAAAACAGATTACCAACTTAGCCACCAGAAAACTGAGATGTGTACTTATGAGATAAACCTGAGAGTTTTTACAATGTCAGCTACAAAAGTGAAGCAAATATATTAAAAATTCTCTAGTAGAAACCAAGATAACAATGGACTTCCCTGGTGGCTCAGAAGGTAAAGCATCTGCCTACAATGCGGGAGACTCGGGTTCAATCCCTGGGTCGGGAAGATTCCCTGGAGAAGGGAATGGCAACACACATGGACATCACCAGATGGTCAACACCGAAATCAGATTGATTATATTCTTTGCAGCCAAAGATGGAGAAGCTCTACACAGTCAGCAAAAGCAAGACAAAGAGCTGACTGTGATTCAGATCTTGAACTCCTTATTACCAAATTCAGACTTAAACTGAACAAAGTAGGGAAAACCACTAGACCATTCAGGTATGACCTAAATCAAATTTCTTATGATTATACAATGGAAGTGAGAAATAGATTTAAGGGACTAGGTCTGATTAATAGAGTGCCTGATGAACTACGGAATGAGGTTCATGACATTGTACAGGAGACAGGGATCAAGACCATCCCCATGGAAAAGAAATGCAAAAAAGCAAAATGGCTGTCTGGGGTGGCCTTACAAATAGCTGTGAAAAGAAGAGAACCAAAAAGCAAAGGAGAAAAGGAAAGATACAAGCATCTGAATGTAGAGTTCCAAAGAATATCAAGGAGAGATAAGAAAGCCTTCCTCAGTGATCAATGCAAAGAAATAGAGGAAAAGAACAGAATGGGAAAGACTAGAGATCTCTTCAAGAAAATTAGAGATACCAAGGGAACATTTCATGCAAAGATGGGCTCGATAAAAGACAGAAATGGTATGGACTTAACAGAAGCAGAAGATATTAAGAAGAGGTGGCAAGAATACACGGAATTACTGTAGAAAAAGATCTTCACAACCAAGATAATCACAACAGTGTGATCACTCATCTAGAGCCAGACATCCTGGAATGTGAAATCAAGTGGGCCTTAGAAAGCATCACTATGAACAAAGCTAGTGGAAGTGATGAATTCCAGTTGAGCTATTTCAAATCCTGAAAGATGATGCTATGAAAATGCTGCACTCAATATGCCAGCAAATTTGGAAAAGTCAGCAGTGGCCACAGGACTGGAAAGGTCAGTTTTCATTCCAATCCCAAAGAAAGGTAATGCCAAAGAATGCTCAAACTACTGCACAATTGCACTCATCTCACATGCTAGTAAAGTAATGCTCAAAATTCTCCAAGCCAGGTTTCAGCAATACATGAACCGTGAACTTCCAGATGTTCAAGCTCATTTTAGAAAAGGCAGGGGAACAAAAGATCAAATTGCCAACATCCGCTGGATTATCGAAAAAGCAAGAGAGTTCCAGAAAAGCATCTAGTTCTGCTTTATTGACTATGCCAATGCCTTTGACTGTGTGGATCAAAACAAACTCTGGAAAATTCTGAAAGAGATAGGAATACCAGACCACCTGACCTGCCTCTTGAGAAACCTATATGCAGGTCAGGAAGCAACAGTTAAACTGGACATGGAACAACAGACTGGTTCCAAATAGGAAAAGGAGTACGTCAAGGCTGTATATGGTCACCCTGCTTCTTTAACTTATATGCAAAGGACATCACAAGAAACACTGGGCTGGAAGAAGCACAAGCTGGAATCAAGATTGCCAGGGGTAATATCAATCACCTCAGATATGCAAATGACTCTACCCTTATGGCAGAAAGTGAAGAGGAACTAAAAAGCCTCTTGATGAAAGTGAAAGTGGAGAGTGAAAAAGTTGGCTTAAAGCTCAACATTCAGAAAACTAAGATCATGGCATCTGGTCCCATTACTTCATGGGAAATAGATGGGAAACAGTGGAAATAGTGTCAGACTTTATTTTTATGGGCTCCAAAATCACTGCAGATGGTGAATGCAGCCATGAAATTAAAAGACACTTACTCCTTGCAAGGGAAGTTATGACCCACCTAGATAACATATTCAAAAGCAGAGACATTACTTTGCCAACAAAGGTCCGTCTAGTCAAGGCTATGGTTTTTCCAGTGGTCATGTATGGATGTGAGAGCTGGACTGTGAAAAAAGCTGAGTGCCAAAGTATTGATGCTTTTGAACTGTGGTATTGGAGAAGACTCTTGAGAGTCCCTTGGACTGCAAGGAGATCCAACCAGTCCATTCTAAGGAGATCAGTCCTGGGTGTTCTTTGGAAGGACTGATGTTGAACCTGAAACTCCAATACTTTGGCCACGTCATGCGAAGAGTTGACTCATTGGAAAAGACTCTGATGCTGCTCTGGGCAGGAGGAGAAGGGGACGACAGAGAATGAGATGGCTGGATGGCATCACGACTCGATGGACGTGAGTTTGAGTGAACTCCGGGAGTTGGTGATGGACAGGGAGGCCTGGCGTGCTGTGACTCATGGGGTCGCAAAGAGTCGGACATGACTGAGCAACTGAACTGAACTGAAGATCACAATGAATGGATATAACATACATATGTAAAATTGAAATATGAGTATGTTTTCCTTATTGTTTTACTCTTAAGCTTATTTTGCCCAAGGCTGCACTATATTAGATTAGTTCAGTGTATGCATATGTACACTACAACAAAAAATACTTATTTTAATGATTTGCCAACATTGTTATAGAAAAAATCATTTAAATTGGATCTTATAAATCCCAAACAAAAACTGCAGAAAAGTTAGTAGCATCAGTAAAATTATTTGGAGGGATTTGCTTAATTAGAGTGTCATGGGGATCAGTAGGAAAGTTCTATTTGTTTTACTCATATTTTCATGAAGAGATTTTTGATCAAGAAATGGAAGTAGCTTTTTTCTGTCCCTTCAATTCTTATCATGGGAAAAGCAGAGACTCATCACACTAGTGAATTTAAGAGAACATATGAACATGCCCAGTTCAATTCCTTTTCTTCAGTTCAGTGCTACCTATAGAAAAGATGGATTTAGTCCTGTTTTTATCCATTCTTCAGTCACAGAGGACTGTGGATGTCCCATTGTGACAGTGGCTTGGAGGGTACAACTGTCTAACTCAGAGCTGAAGCCAATTTCATCTGGACACCTAATGCACGTCCTCCAATTCAGCTTCTACCAGTAATAAAACTAGTACTTTGATCTCCATCTGCCTGGCACCTGTGTCTGTTTCTCTGAAGTTTCCAAAGTCTGGAGGGATTATGATTAATGTGATTTATCCAACCTCTAAAACCCCACCAGAATCAACTGCTGACGCAAAGGTGGAGATCTACATGGATCGAATACTGTTAAGATTGACTATTCTTATTTATTCTCTCAGTAAATATTTACTGAACACTGAGTATGTGCCAGGTACCATCTAGACATGGGAATATGGCAGGGAAGAAAAACAAAACCCAGTATCTTAGGAAACCAACTCTAAACACACACCACCAGGCTATGCGTAAATCACCAGGGAACTAGAAGAGGAATACATCTGTGTTTTCTTTCCCATGTATTTCAGACTATAAATTATAGTATTTCAACATATTAATTACAACAAAAAATAAAGACATATAAAACTGCAGATAGTCATTCATTTGACCTACAAAAATAGCAGTTGTCATATTGTGGAGCCTAATAATTAACTTGACATTCAAGAATAAGTGAGCAAATTCCATCCTCTTGGAATGACAGAAAAGAACATATAAATATTGAAAAATATAAAATAAAACTAATGATTACAAAGAGATATAGTTTAAAATAGGGTTTAAATATATAAATAGCAAATAGGGTTTGATGTGGGAAATGATGTGTATAGACTGACTGAATCTTATCAATTCTGGGTAATAATACCATATCCTATTGCATGACTAACAGAAGCAGAATCAGTTTTCTTTTAATATAACTGAATATTAAAGATTAAATATCAAAGTAGTACTGATTTTCCTCTAATGCAATTGAATATTAAGGATTCATATTAATAACACTTATCCTCTCTAAAGTGTTTCTCATATTTAAAGTATTTCACAAATATTAATTCTGAAAAATCATTAATAGTATCAATCCAAGACAGATTAATATTCATGTTTCAAATATAGTCTATATCTAAAATGCTTTATATATCTGAAAACAGAAGATTTTACAAAAATTCTGATGAATTGCTAACTCTAGCTAACAAAGACACAAAATATTACACTTTTTTTTTGTATTTATAGAAGATTATAATCATTGGGATACTAACAGGGAAGAGGTGGCGTTTTGCCAACTGGACTGAGAGCCATTCTGCTCCCTGGTGCTACTGCTAAGTCGCTTCAGTCGTGTCCGACTCTGCGCAACCCCACAGACGGCAGCCCACCAGGCTCCCCCATCCCTGCGATTCTCCAGGCAAGAACACTAGAGTGGGTTGCCATTTCCTTCTCCAATGTGTGAAAGTGAAGTCGCTCAGTCGTGTCCAACTCTTAGCGACCCCACGGACTGCAGCCTACCAGCCTCCTCCATCCATGGGATTTTCCAGGCAAGAGTACTGGAGTGGGGTGCCACTGCCTTCTCCCTAGGAAATTAAAATTTTTTAAAAAAATTCTATACTAAATACAGAATTATTTAAAATAGCAGTAAAGGATAACAGAGGGAAATTATGTTTTATCAGTGAAACAAGGCAGGAAGGTAGGTGGTGAACAGTTACCCCAGCAGAGGCAGAGCCAGCCTGCAGTAGCAGTATGCTCCAGGCCAGCTTGAGGTGTATCACCCAATGTCATGCCTTGATTGTTACTGCACCTGTCTCAGTCTACACATCCTGAGAATAGACATGCTAGTTTATTACAAGTCTCTGAACTTGAAGAAAGGACACAATAGTTACGATAAAAGATGGTTTCTTGAAACAAACATGATGAAATACTACACAGTTACTTCTTTAGATTATCTTTCACCTCTGAAATCTCAGCTGGAGATAGGATCTTGAAAACTCTAGCATGATGATAACATTTCAGAACAAAAATCACAAGTCTTAAAATGAGTATATCTTACAGAAACTTATGTCATAGCTTATCCTCTCGTTTTTCCTTTCTATAAAATTGAGATGATTTAAAAGTACATTTTCAGTATAACCTGTTGCAAAGTGAGAGCTCTGAGGTTCACATGCCTGTATCTGTGTGCATCAAAGACTGCTGAAGTTTTACTGGCTTTCCCTAAAGCCAATCTTTTGTAATTTTTTTGTGACATTAAATTAAAATATATCATTGTATATAGCTACTTCTCTGTTATGTTAAAATAGCATTGAAGTGAGATGAGTCAAATTAAATATTATGGTTCAGATAACTAATAGTTGGATCATATTTGAGTCATCTGAGGATAAACTATTACAAAATTTTTAGTTTTGAAATGAAAAAAATAATTTGTTATAAACCTGATGCAGTTTTTAAAACTTTCTAGAAAAGATTTGAGTCTGGAAGATGAAGTCCAACCCATGGGAAGAAATTAATTGCATGTGTTTACAAAATAAGTAGGTCAAATAAGAATCTAGATGATACCAAAAGGCATTGTAAAATTATTCTATTATTTGAGTAAATACACACATCCCTTGATATTTTTGAGATGCTTACAAACTGAAATGTCTTAGATTTATGAATTTCAAACTCTCCAAATATATAGTCTTTGTTTTAAAACCCAGTAAATATAAGAGTTGAAATGGAAAGCACATAATCACAGTGAAACCTTCATGTCCACAAAATTTAGACATTCTCAACTAGAAGAGCATATATCTTTTTAATACACTCCTAAGATGATAAGATAAAGCAATTTCTGGATTATTTATTTTAAAAAGATGAGCTATAAGCATTCTGAAATAACATTTTCACATATAATGTGGATCAAGAAAACGGTGAGGTAGTGCTCACAACAAATAACACTGACACAAATCTAAACTTCCTGACTATTTGACATTTAATAATAACAATAATAATAATAATGAAATCTTCTAACCACCTTAGTAACGTGGGAATGCTGACAATAAAGTTCATTGAGAATCAAGTTCAGCAATCACGCATCAATGGCTTACCATGGACAATGCACTATGCTCGGCACTTAAAGGAAGCAAAACCAAACAAGACCTCACTTTCTCAGATATATTATGATTGGAGCAGACGCCAAAACTGGCACTAAGTACTAAGCCCATTTACTTCCACAGTCTTTTCGAGCTCAAATGTTTCCAGTCTCCCGGCAATATTCACTTACAGGATGTTGTTGTTGTTTTTCTGGGAAAAGGACTTTCCCCACCCTTGTTTTTCTGTCTCATCTTATTCTTATTTTTAATTTATGCCATCTTGTTGTATTTTACATGCTCTAAGTTGTCTTAAGACCATTCTGGAATGCGGCAGGGTATAAAGAAACAAATAGAAAACAAACACAGAAGAAAATCAAGTCAAGATATCCAGGATACACTTGAATGTCAAATATTAAAAGTCCAACTTTTCTTTCTCAGCTGGCATACTGGCCTTGAAGTTAGAATATCTAGATTTTAATGCTATCTCACTACTATAAAATTTTAGGCGTGATTCTGACCCTTACTAGGTCTTGCTTTTATCATCTGTAAGTAAAGGAAAACAGCCCTGTCACAAGATTTTGTTTGTATATTACAGGGTAGTTGGTATGCAAAGGTGTTCAACAAAAACCAACTTTATTTCCTCCCTTTACAAACTCATTACTTACTGATTATTTATTTACTGCACTGATATTGCAGTAAAATGTCAGTCAACAGTATGTCGTGCCATGTTAGCAAAAACAGAACAAATGGAAAACCAGTACACAGATAAAATAATACAGAAAACCAAATAAAATTAAGATAAAAATTCATTTAAAATCCTGCCCATACTTTATGATTGAGCAGGATTATAATTACTACACCAACCTCAAACACTTTGCAGAATGAAACAGAGACTTTTTTAAGGGGAAAAAATGGTCCATTATTTCTCCTAAATTTCTGCTTCTTAGGGTACATATACGACCCCCAGAGTGTACATGAGAAACCAAAGGGTGACCATTTTCTTGCTGTACTGATTTGAAAAATTGCCAACATCCTTATATAAAATATTATAACTAGACAACAAAATAGACTTCAGGATTCCCTTGAATTTAGGGGTAGTTTCCTCCCAAGGGGGAACCTTGAGAGATCAATGACAACTTTCAATTGTGAAGTGCTTTTTCAGTTAATTCTCCCTAAGTTGATCTATATTTTTAAAAAAATATCTACTAAAATCTCAGCAGGATTTTTGTTGAAATTGACAGGCTGAATCTAAAATATACGTTAAAATTCAAATAACTTAGAATATCCAAAACAATTTTTTAAATGAAATAAAAAGTTGGAGTACATACACAGTCTGACTTCAAAACTTGATATAAAGTGGCAGTTATTAAAATAATGGCACTGGTATGGACATGAAGATCACTAAAACAGGTAAGGAAGTACAAACATGTGCCCTTACTATGTGCCTATCATATGGCCAACTGATTTTTGACAATAGAAGCAAGAAAATCTAAGCATAAAAGATGGCCTTTTCCACTAACGAATCCTTCATACCACATAAAAAATCAACACAGAATGTAAAAACAAAATTTGTTAGCTAAAACTATAAAACTTTAAAAATACAGAAATAATAGAAAATCTCTGTGATCTTAAATTAGGCAACAACTTCTTAGACATAACACCAAAACAGCAAGCTATAAGGTAAAATATAATTAAATGGGGCTCAATCAAAATTAAAATGTTTTACTCCTCAAAACACCATTAAAAATATCACAAACTAGGACAAAAATTTTGGAAATCATGTATCTGGTAAGGAATCTATATCCAGAATATATATAAAGAACTCTTACAACTCAACAGTGAAAAGTCAAATGACCCAATCAAAAATATGGGCAAGAGGTTGAGTAGACAGTTCACCAAAGAAGACATACTAATGGCCACATGAATATCATTAAAGAAATACAAATTCAAACCACAATGAGATACCATTATATGCCCACTAGAATGGCTTTATCAAAAGAACCAAAATACCAGAAGTTGGAAAGGACAAGGAAAAATGGGTCCTTACACTTTTCTGGTGGAGATGTAAAAAACAAAACAAACATTTTTGAAAAAAATTTCCATTTAGTAGTTTCATAGTAGATATACATAAACTTACTATGGAACCCTATTGAAGCACTTATACTTCTAGAAAACTGTATAAGAGAATGAAAAGATATGTCACACAAAGACATATATACAGAAGTTTATAGCAGTATTATTTAGAATAGCCGAAAAACAAGAGGCAAACCAAATATGGTGAACTGGTAATCAAAATTTGATCCATACAATGGAATGTGAGCATGCATGCTAAGTTGCTTTAGTCATGTCCGACTCTTGTGACCCTAAGGACTGTAGCCCACAGGCTTCCCTGACCATCAGATGCTCCAGGCAAGAATCCTGGAGAGGGTTGCCATGCCCTCTTCCAGGGGATCTTCCTGACCCAGGGATGGAATCTGCATCTCTTATGTCTCCTGCATTGGCAGATTTTATTTATTTATGTATTCATTTATTTATTTATTTCACCACTAGCAGCACCTGGGAAGCCCATACAATGAAGTACTTTGCCATAAAAGAAAAAATTCTAAACATGCTATAGCATTGAAGAGTCTCAAAAGTATTATATTAACTGAAAGAAGAAACAAAACATTATATATTGTAATATTGTGAGATTCTATTAAAACATTTTCTAGGAAAGGCAAATCTGTGAGCATAGAATGCAGATCAGCAGTTGCATACGATGGGTGTGGTAGCAGGGCTGAACTACAAATAAGCATGAGAGAGTTCTGAGGGGTAAGAACGGAGTTACAGGACTGAATATGGTGACGATTACACAGCTTCAAATATACTAAAATCACTGAGCTCAATTACAGTGAGGAGGTCTTACAGTATGAAAATTATACCTCATTAAACAAAATTAACATAACATTGTAAATCAATTATACTTCAACTTTTAAAAATTTAAAAATAACAACAAATGAATATGTAAGGTTCTAAACTAAAGCCATAGATTATTTTTGTAGTGACTAATCAATAAATTATTAGTTTGAGATGTTTTACTCAAATAGCAGACATATAGTAGAACTATAACTATTTTCAACTTTTTGATGTTTTCTAACATATGATATAGGTATACATATGCAATATGCCTTTCAAAGAACAACTAAGGCTAGTGGGTTTTAATTAGAACAAGTAAACTAAACTATCAGAATACAAATACAAACCAGTGTACCAAGAGCTCTCTAAAAATAAGAGCCAAAGTTTTCAAAAAAATAAAAGTTGTCAACAATTAACAGGATGCTCCATGAGTCACCCTATTTCTTGTTTCTATTTAAAATAGTTAATTGACCAACTATTTAGTCTTGTTCAGATTCAATTCCTACATGGAATGGAATTGAATAATAAATTAGATGTAACCTCCAAGATTCCTCTCTTTTTTAGGATACTGTTATTATTTTTATTTCTGCCAATGAACTGACACATTAAAAAGGAAAGTGGCCTTGAGAAATATGGCTCTCAAACAAAATTACAGTGGCTGATGGCCCAAATATATTATGGATCTGGAAGTGAAGTTGTCAAGGTTCTGGATGAATACATTGAGACTTCCCCTGGCAGCTATTGGAGATGCTTACTCTAATTGTAACAGGATAAAGGGTCATCTTATAGCTAGTAATAAACTGTCTTTTGATCTGATAAGCTTCGGAGTATGTGCATGCGTGCTTAGCTGCTTTAGCCAAATCTGACTCTTTCTGACCCCATGGACTGCAGCCTGTGGGGCTCCTCTGCCCATGATATTTTCCCTTCAAGAATACTGGAGTGAGTTACCACGCCCTCCTCCAGGGGATCTTCCTGACTCAGGGATCGGATATGTACCTCTTGTATCTCCTGCACAGCAGGCATTCTTTACCACTGAGCCACTGGGGAAGCCCACAAGCCTTGGGGTATATATATTCAAAAACATTATCAAATATATACATTTTTTTAATTTAAGGAGGTAAGGTACTGATATAAAAAGATTATTCATTTCCTAACAAAAATAACATTTCATAGAATTATAGCAGTATCATACTATGCTATAAGTAATAGCTGTTATCAAAATAAATCTCCTCTTACCTTGAAAAACATCTGACCTGAGCTCAAGTAAAACTATGATTTTAGAAATTATTTCTGCAGTAACCTACATGCCCTGTAGTGGAGAGGCGATGGAGGTGCAGAGGATATATCAGTATCAACTACAACAACAAACAAACAAAAAAGATACAATGTTATAGACAAAAACATGTGCTTACAATTGCAGTGAAATTTCTGAGACTATAGCTTTTTGAGAATTAAAACTTTGGAATTTTAATAAAGCAATACTTAAATAAACCATTGAAACAAATACTCTTACCATGGCATTTTTTGACATTTTGTTCAAAACCACAGAATACTATACATGTGTGTGCATGTGTATATGTGCACGCACATATATTTTAGGTTTATAGTTTCCTAACTTCAAATTTTGTATTAATTAGATGGTTTTACTCTTTCATTAGATTAGCCATTAAAATGGCAGGAAAATGTAATGAAACTGAACAGCAAATTACAGCAACTGGCTTGTTCTTGGTTATCTGTGAGCTTACTATGTGTTTCCTGTGTGTTCAACTATCTTTAAAAAAAAAAAAAAAGAAGAAAACAAGATAATCACCTCAACAGACAAAGAAAAAGCACTTGATAAAAACACTCAGAAAATTAGGAATGGAAGAAACCTTCCTGGACCCCATAAAGAGCACCAACAAAACAAAACACATCTAAAATCATATTTAGTGGTGAAAGATCAAATGCTCTCCCTCTAAGATCAGAAGGAAGAAAAGATTATCAATTGTTATAATATCTACTTAACACTGTACTGGAGGAACTAGCTAGGACAATTCCATGAAAAAAACAAAAGGTATCAAGATTTTAGAAGAGAAATATTCAATGCATCTGATTTTGTGAACAAAAATCATGTATATAGGTTATCTCAAACAATCCACACAAAAAATCTGCTAGAACTAAAAAAGTGAATTCAGCAAAGTAGGAGGACATGAAATGGATATACAAAAGTGAACTGTATACTAGCAATGAACAATGTGAAAATAAAATTGAGGAAAAATCTATTCACAATGGCACCCAAAAGAATAAAATATTCCAAAATAAGCTAACAAAAATAAATGTAGCGTTTACACTAAAAGTACTAAATATCACTGAAAAAATCATAGAAGACTTTACTGAAAGGAAAGACTTCTAATGTTCACAGATGTGAAAACTTAACAGAAAGACAGCAATGCTAACAAAATCAATTTATAGAATCAACACAATCCTTATCAGAGTCCCAGCTTCTTGTTTCTGAAGAAACTGACCAGTTGATCCTAAAATTCATATGGACATGCCAAAACAATACTGAAAAAGAATAAAGTTAGAAGACTCACACTTCCTAATTTCAAAACTTACTATAAACCTAGATAATCAAGACAATGTAGAACCAACAGAAGGACAGACATACAGACTTATGGAATAAAACTGAGAGTACAGAAATCAACACATTTCTGCTTAACTGATTTTTGGTAAGGGAAGACAATTCAAAGGCAGGATTTTCTTTTTTAAAGATTTATTTGTTTTTATTTATTTTTGACTGCACTGAGTCTTCATTGTTGTGGGCTTTCTCTAATTGCAGCAAGCGGGGGCTACCCTCTGTTGCAGGGCATAGGCTTCTCAGTGCAGTGGCTTCTCTTGTTGAGGAGCATGGGGAAAGGAGTACGTCAAGGCTGTATATTGTCACCCTGCTTATTTAACTTCTGTGCAGAGTACATCATGAGAAACACTGGACTGGATGAAGCACAAGCTGGAATCAAGATTGCCAGGGGAAATGTCAATAACCTCAGATATGCAGATGACACCAGAAGAACTAAAGAGCCTCTTGATGAAAGTGAAAGAGAAGAGTTAAAAAGTTGACTTAGAGTGCAACAATCAGAAAACTAAGATCATGGCATCCCGTCCCATCACTTCATGGAAAATAGATGAGGAAACAGTGGAAACAGTGACAGACTTTATTTGGGGGGCGTGCCTCCAAAATCACTGCAGATGGTGATTGCAACCATGAAATTAAAAGACGCTTACTCCTTGGAAGAAAAGTTATGACCAACTTAGACAGCATATTAAAAAGCAGAGACATTACTTTGCCAACAAAGGTCAGTCTAGTCAAGACTATGATTTTCCCAGTAGTCGTGTATGGATGTGAGAGTTGGACTGTAAAGAAAGCTAAGTGCCGAAGAATTGATGCTTTTGAACTGTGGTGTTGGAGAAGACTCTTGAGAGTCCCTTGGACTACAAAGAGAACCAACCAGTCCATCTAAAGATCAGTCCTGAATATTCTTTGGAAGGACTGATGCTGAAGCTGAAACTCCAATGCTTTGGCCACCTGATACAAAGAACTGACTCATTTGAAAAGATCCTGATGCTGGGAAAGTTAGAAGATGGGAGGAGAAGGGGATGACAGACGATGAGATGGTTGGATGGCACCACCAACTCTATGGACATGAGTTCTGGTAAACTCCAGGAGTTGATGATGGACAGGGAGGCTTGGTGTGCTGCAGTTCATGGGGTCGCAAAGAGTCAGACATGATTGAGTGACTGAACTGAACTGATGGGCTGTAAGCACACAGGCTTCAGTAGTTGTGGCACATAAGCTTAGTTTTCATGCAGCACGTGGGATGTTTCCAGACCAGGGATAGAATTCCTGTCCCCTGCATTGGCAGGTGTATTCTTAACCATGGACCATTAGGGAAGCCCCAAGAATAGTATTTTCAACACAAAGTCCTGGAAATACTGTATAGCTAAATGTGAAAGAATGAACTTGTACCCCTATCTCACAAGATAAATAAAAACTAAATCAAATTGAATCACAGACCTAAACATAACAGCTAAAACTACAAAATTCTCAGAAGAACACATCTTTGTGATCCTCCATTAGGCCTTGATTTCTTAGATGTGGCATCAAAAGCACAAGCAACATAAGAAAAACTTAGATAAACTGGACTTTGTCAAAATTTTAAATGTTGAGCTTCAGAGGACATTATAAAGAAATTGAAAAGATAATTCATAAAAATGGAGAAAACATTTGCACATCATATACCTGATAAGAGACTAGTATCTAGAATGTATGAATTCTTAAAGCTTAACAATAAAAAGATAAGTACCCATTTTTTTAAAGAGGACACTATTTGAGAAGATATTTCTTCAAAGAAAAATGATCAATTAACACATAAAATAATGCACATTATCAGCTGTTAGAGAAATGGAAATCAAAGACACAATGAAATACTTCACATCCACTAAGATGGCCTCAACTAAAAGGACATGACTATAACAAGTAGAACCCTCCTACACTGCCTCATGGACTTATAAAATGTATCCACCTTGGTTTGCCAGTTTTTCAAAATGTTAGGCACAGAGTGACCATATGACTTCTAAGTATTAAAGAAAAATGTATTCAGAAAAAATAAGTCAAAGCAGGTGAGCCATTTAAGATAGATCAAGACCATCATTCAGTAATGAATGAAAAAAAATTATCAAGGACCTACTACAGGAAAAGGTGTAAATTGGGAAAATGACTCACATAACCTGGATTCCAACTGGAGAAGACAGAAATAGAAAAAAATAAACAAGATAATGACAGCCTGTAATAAGGACTATGAAGGAAAATACAGTGACTTGACAGACAAGTTTTTGGAGGCACACATTAAACACGGTAGTCAAGAAAGGCCTCGATGGGAATTTGATCCAAAGAATAAGACAGAAACTATCACATAAAAAGTGTGGAGGGGTGCATGACTGGTTGGGAAACAAGTGCAAATGCCCTCATATAGAAGAAAAGCTGGCATGTTCAAGAAACTGATAGAAGGCCAGCGTGTCTAAAACATAATATGTGAGGGGGGAAGTATGAATAGCATACAAAAATGCTGCAGAAATAGACAAGAGTAAGCTCAGGTAGAGTACGGAAGCTATAGCTATGAATTATGAATGTAGATTTAATCCTTTCTTCAACTGGAAGTCAAAGGAAGATTTTAGGCAGAGTAGTAGCACTGATTTATAGGATCCAATTTTTTAAAAGTATGCTCTTTCTGTCATGCAGAGAATGAATTGGAAGAAGACAACTATAAAAATAGAAAGAATAAGTAAGTGGTGCCAGCTGTGGTCATGAAGAAATGGGTGGGCTGGACCAGGACTGAGAGAGTCATTTTATATAACTATATTTAGCAATTCAGTTCTAAACTACCGCACAACTGCACTTATCTCACATGCTAGTAAAGTAATGCTCAAAATTCACCAAGCCAGGCTTCAACAACAAGTGAACTGTAAACTTCCAGATGTTCAAGCTGGTTTTAGAAAAGGCAGAGGAACCAGAGATCAAATTGCCAACATCCGCTGGATCATGGAAAAAGCAAGAGAGTTCCAGAAAAACACCTTTTTCTGTTTTATTGACTATGCCAAAGCCTTTGACTGTGTGGATCACAATAAACTGTGGAAAATTCTGAAAGAGATGGGAATACCAGACCACCTGACCTGCCTCTTGAGAAATCTATATCCAGATCAGGAAGCAAGAGTTAGAACTGGACATGGAACAACAGACTGGTTCCAAATAGGAAAAGGAGTATGTCAAGGCTGTATATTGTCACCCTGCTTATTTAACTTCTATGCAGAGTACATCATGAGAAATTCTGGGCTGGAAGAAGCACAAACTGGAATCAAGATTGCCGGGAGAAATATCAATCACCTCAGATATGCGGATGATATCACCCTTATGGCAGAAAGTGAAGAGGAACTAAAAAGCCTCTTGATGAAAGTGAAAGAGGAGAGTGAAAAAGTTGTCTTAAAGCTCAACATTCAGAAAACAAAGATCATGGCATCTAGTCCCATCACTTCACGGGAAATAGATGGGGAAACAGTGGAAACAGTGTCAGACTTTATCTTTTTGGGCTCCAAAATCACTGCAGATGGTGATTGCAGCCATGAAATTAAAAGATGCTTACTCCTTGCAAGGAAAGTTATGACCAACCTAGATAGCATATTCAAAAGCAGAGACATTACTTTGCCAACAAAGTTCCTTTTAGTCAAGGCTATGGTTTTCCAGTGGTCATGTATGGATGTAAAAGTTGGACTGTGAAGAAAGCTGAGCGCCGAAGAATTGATGGTTTTGAACTGTGGTGTTGGAGAAGACTCTTGAGAGTCCCTTGGACTGCAAGGAGATCCAACCAGTCCATTCTAAAGGACATCAGTCCTGGGTGTTTTTTGGAAGGACGGATGCTGAAGCTGAAACTCTAATACTTTGGCCACCTCATGTGAAGAGTTGACTCATTGGAAAAGACCCTGATGCTGGGAGGGATTGAGGGCAGGAGGAGAAGGGGACGACAGAGGATGAGATGGCTGGATGGCATCACCGACTTGATGGACGTGAGTTTGGGTGAACTATGGGAGTTGGTGATGGACAGGGAGGCCTAGCTTGCTGCAATTCATGGGGTTGCAAAGAGTCGGACACGGCTGAGAGACTGAACTGAACTAAACTCAGTTCTAACCTAAGTACAGTAGATACTGTGATATGTTGCCCAAACTCACTTTTGGGACAAAGAAATTAATTCCCCAGTTACTGGCTCAGCTGAGGACAGACTTCCTGGAGCACCCCTCATCCACTGATCAGTGCAAAGGTGGAGAGGCCTGGCCCCTTTCCCGAATGAGCCATCAAGCTTCAGTCCTCCCCATGAGGTCTAGGATGCCTTCATTGAAACTGCATCCCTCTTTCCCAGTTCTGCTTCATTCCCCTTCTTCCCATAACTACTGATCTCAAGTGTTCCTTAATCACTGTCTTATATGATAATTTCCATCTCATAATCTGCTTCCCAGGAATTAAGTCTGACATTGGCTTTATAAATCTCAGCACATATTCTCAGTTTACCCTAATTTATAGATGGTCAATCTAGGAATACTAATGAACTTGAAATGATAATGTCATTAACAAAAATCTTAACAATTCAGTGATACATTTTACTATGACTGGCAATTTTACCACAGCCCATTCATACTACTTGTATCCAAATCAAATCTCGTTTGTAAATACATGCAAATACTACCTTAGCAAAAAGGCAATAGTAAAAAATTAACAAATGGAAAAATAAATTGTACCATTAATCACACTGAAGAACCTAGAAACAAGATTGTACAAGTTTTCTAAGTGTCATTTACTGCTAGATAAGAAGATAAGTTTAGATAGATGAAAGTCACTCAGTCCTGTCTAACTCTTTGCGACCCCATGGACTGTATAGCCTGCAAGGCTCCTCTGTCCATGGGATTTTCCAGGCCAGAATACTGGAGTGGGTTGCTGTTCCCTTTTCCAGGGTCTCTTCTCAACCCAGGCATTGAACCCAGGTCTCCCACGTTGCAGGTGGATTTTTTACCATCTGAGCCACTAGGGAAGCCCAGGTAAGAAGATAAAGCATTATTTACAACTGGTGATCAGATTAATTAATATGGAACATTAGAGTTGAAACATATTGTTGCTGTTTGGTCACTTGGTGATGTCTGACTCTTTGCGATCCCACGGATTGCAGCATACCAGGCTTCCCTGTCCTTCACTATCTCTTGGAGTTTGCTCAAACTCATGTCCATTGGTGGCTTCCCTAGTAGCACAAACGATAGGGAGTCTGCTTGCAATGCAGGAGACCGGGGCTTGATTCCAGGGTCAGGAAGATCCCCTGTAGAAGTGAATGGCAACCCACTCCAGTATTCTTACCTAGAGTATTCCATGGACAGACCATGGGGTCACAAAGAATAGGACACAACTGATCACTAAACAGCATACCCAGGTGGCTGAGTGGGTAAAGAATTAGCTGGTAATGGAGGAGACACAGGCAACATAGGTTCGATCCCTAGGTCAGGAAGATCCCCTGAAATAAAATGGCAACACATTCCAGTATTCTTGCCTGGGAAATCCCATGATCAGAGGAGTCTGGTGTGCTATAGTTCAAGGAGTCACAAAGACTCACACACGACTATGCACAAACACACCATGTCCATGAATTGGTGATGCCATCCAACCATCTCATACTCTGTCGCCCCCTTCTTCTCCAGCCCTCAATCTTTCCCATCATCACGGTCTTCTCCAAAGAGTCAGCTCTTTGTATCAGCTGGCCAAAGTACTGGAGCTTCAGCTCCAGCATCAGTCCTCTCAATGAGAGATTGATTTCCTTTAGGATTGAGTGGTTGGATTTCCTTGCTGTTCAAGGGACTCTCAAGAATCTTCTCCAGCACCACAGTTTGAAAGCATCAATTCTTTGGCACTCAGCCTTCTTTATGGTCCGACTCTCATATCCGTACATGATTTCTGGGAAAACCATAGCTTTGACCATATGGACCTTTGTTGGCAAAGTGGTTTGCTTTTCAATACACTGTCTAGATTTGTCATAGCTTTTCTTCCAAGGATCAAACGTCTTTTAAATTCATGGCTACAGTCACCATCCACAAGGATTTTGGAACCCAAGAAAATAAGGACTGTCACTGTTTCCATTTTTCCCACTCTATACTAATCAAAAGCAAAAATTCAATAGAGTACCATATCTCTATTAGCTCAGAACATTATTTCCTATGATTTGTTGTAACTTTGTTGAAGAATGTCAATAATGCGGGAAGACGATGAATGCTTGGGAACAGGGAGAATACAGGAAATCTCTTTACCTTGGCCCTCAAGTTTGCAGTGAACCTAAAACTGTTCTAAAATTCAAAGTCTTAATTAAAAAAAAATTAAGAGATAATAAAAGGTGACAAATAGAATAAGAGGAATGTTGTGTGTGTGTGTTTTTTTTTTTAAAACACAATGTTCAGGTGTGAGTATGAAACTGGCTCTTCTAAAAAGTAATCTGCATGGCTGTAATAGACCTGAAACAGGGAACGGATTGCTGAATCCATGTCTTATAACCCTTTAGGCTGCATATGTTAGCACAGGTCTTGCACAGAGAAGTAGCTAAATAAATATTTCTTAAAGGAAAATAGAGAAAAGGGGTGAAAGGGGATGAAAGGAAGGAAAGGGGAAAGAGGAAGGAGAAGAGGAAGACATAACACAGAGAGAGAGAGAAGGGAGAAAGCAGTTTCCAGGGAAGATGTTCCAGTTCCTAAAAGGCTTGATTGTGATCAAATGCTTTGAAATATTTTGACCCAAAACTGACAAGGCACTAGAACACTTATTTATTTATTTATTTATTTTACTGCTTTAGTGCACTAACAAGTATGGTGTCAGATTTATAACAACTTAATTGCCCTACTTCCGTACTCTCACTACTAATGGAGTTTTCAGCCAATGCTCAATCACAAAATTTTCATGCTGAATACAGTAGACGGTCACTTTTTATTCCAATGAAATTTAATATGGTTGTAACCTTTTCAGTGACTCTATACTTTTTATACTATATTATCAGGTCTATGGTTCCAGAAATATCTTAATGAAAATAACTCCCTACGTTGTATACATTATACAGGAAACAACTACAATATTTTATGAAAAAGGTAAGACATAAATAACAAAAATACATTAGTATCATTATCAATTCAAAGTTGCTATGCTTCTTTTCAAATTTTTTTATTTGGATTATCTATTAATTATGATTATGAAGGACATCTCTTAGAAAAATGGTCAGTATTTTGGCAAAAATATATCTTAAGGAGAAAGATCTAATCATTATATCAATGCAGAGCAAAAAAAGTAATTTTTTTTATAAAACAAACTGAAGGAAAAATCCAAGATGCATAACTTTTAAATTACGTAATTTAAATGAAGTCAGAAAAAATGTGGGGCTAAAATATAAAACATAATAACATTGTTTCACAGTTCCTTGACACATGACATCAGTTCTGAAATTCCTACTTTGTACTAGCAGATACAAACATGTCTATCAATATTGGTATTAACTAATCTGTTCCACATTTTGGATTTTACAGAATTCTGAGATCTATAAATGTAGCTTTTGCAAAAAAAAAAAAAAAGATAACAGTTTAATAAATAATGTATTTGTTTACAGTGTTTCCTGTCCTCCTAATTCACCATATGGGAATTCTCAGACATCTCAGTACAATGTGTTCTCCAATCATACTCAGTACAGTGGACATCACAGTGTGTTCAAAGTAACTTTGGATTAATTGCTTAAGAGGTCAGACATTACCTGTGTCAGGATCAAAACTCAGAGACATACAGAGATGGTTTTAAGAAAATCTTAAAAGGGTTACAAGTTGAATAGAGTTCCTTAAGCAGCATTCTACCAGAAATCTTTCCCTCAATTACTTATTTGCTAGTTCACACTTATGATAGTTATCAATCAACTTATCATTCACAAACTTCACTTGAAAGTATCATTCCCAAAGCTATTTGGTGATGCCTACTTGCTATAATCAACCTGCTGCTGCTGCTAAGTTGCTTCAGTCGTGTCCGACTCTGTGCGACCCCAGAGACGGCAGCCAACCAGGCTCCCCCATCCCTGGGATTCTCCAGGCAAGAACACTGGAGTGGGTTGCCATTTCCTTCTCCAATGCAGGAAAGTGAAAAGTGAAAGTGAAGCCGCTCAGTCGTGTCTGACTCTTAGTGACCCCATGGACTGCAGCCCACCAGGCTCCTCCGTCCATGGGATTTTCCAGGCAAGAGTATTTGAGTGGGGTGCCATTGCCTTCTCTGATAACCAACCTAGACATCATATTAAAAAGCAGAGACATTACTTTGCTGACAAAGGTCCGTCTAGTCAAAGCTATGGCTTATCCAGTAGTCATATATGGACATGAGAGTTGGACTATAAAGAAAGCTGGGCACCAAAGAATTGATGCTTTTGAACTGTGGTGTTGGAGAAGACTCTTCAGAGTTCCTTGGACTGCAAGGAGCTCAAACTAGTCAATCCTAAAGGAAATAAGCCATGATTATTCATTGGAAGGACTGAGGCTGAAGCTGAAACTCCAACATTTGCCCACCTGATGCACAGAACTGAGTCATTGGAAAAGACCGTGGGGCTGGGAAAGATTGAAGGCAGGAGGAGAAGGAGATGACAGACGATGAGATGGTTGGATGGCATCACTGATTCAATGGACATGAGTTTGAGCAAGCTCCGGGAGTTCGTGATGGACAGGGAGACCTGGTGTGCTACAGTCCATGAGGTCGCAAAGAGTCAGGCACGAACTGAACTGAACTGAACTTTCAAGTCAGGGTTTCCCTGATGGCTCAGCAGGTAAAGAATCGACCTGCAAAGCAGCGGTAACAAGAGACTTGAGTTTGATTCCTGGGTCCGGAAGACATCCTGGAGGAGGGCATGGCAACCCACTCCAGTATTCTTGCCTGAAGAATCTCATGGACAGAGGAACCTGGCAGGGTACAGTCCATGGGGTTGCAAAGAGTTGCAACTGAAGTGACTGAAAATGCATGCATGCACTTTAAAGTCAATGGAACTAAGATTAATTGAAGGCTGACTCTGTGGGACTAACTAGATGATAAAATTTACAATCTAATGTAAAGAAAGACTTATTATAATTTTAGCCTATTGGTTATAAGGCAGAATATATTTTAAATGACATATATTCTAGTTGCTTTAGACTTAAAAAAAATTTTACAAGAGCAGATTATAATGTGTCAAATTTATCCTTCACCCCATTTAGGCAACAGCTGTGTTGAATGTACAATCTGTTTTAACAATTCCTATAATCTTCTGTGGTATTTTGAGTTGGTATATTTCTAAGTGTCTTTTACATCCACACTTGTACAACTTTCTCAAAACTTAAGAACCAGGTTTTATGGTCATTCTCTTAATTTTCCTCTTGCTTTTCTCAACCTGTGCCAAAATCCTTACTGGATCTCAATTCAGACATTCAACACAGTAGTTACCCTTCCTTAGTTTACGTATTTTCCTTACTGTGATAACCATACCAAGTAAGGCCAAGCAAAGAGCTCTATGATTCATTACTCTGTCTGTGAATCAATGTGCTCCATACACACTTCTGTTATTTGCTCCATTTCTAAAATGTTCACAAAGTTAAGAGGGAATTGAATCTTTTATTAATAGTATAGGTAATACATATGCGATTGATCAGCATTTATCTATCTATTCATTCATTTACATATATATCTTATATTATTTTCATATCACTTCAAAATTAGAAGGATTACATATTTTAAATGTAGCTGTGTCTGACTCTTTGCCACTCCATAGACTGTAGCCCGCCAGGCTTCTCTGTCCATGGGGATTCTCTAGGCAAGAATACTAGAGTGGGTTGCCATGCCTGCCTCCAGGGGATCTTCCTAACCCAGGTATTGAACCCAGGTCACCTGCATTGCAGGTGGCTTCTTTACTGTCTGAGCCACTAGGAAAGCCATAATTAGAAGGATTACATATTTTAAATGTAGAATTGACTCTGAATATTAAAGGATGCCGTGATGGTTAATTTTGTGTCAACTTTGCTAGGCCATGTGTGTGCGCGCACAGACGTGTGTGTTAGTCACTCAATGGTGTTCGACTGTTTGAGAGCCCATGTGATGTAGCCCACCAGGCTTCTCTGTCCGTGGAATTCTCCAGGCAAGAATATGGGAATGGGTAGCCATTCCCTTCTCAGGAGTATCTGCCCAATCCAGGGACTAAACCCAAGTCTCCTGCATTGCAGACAGATTCTTTACCACCTGAGCCACCAGGGAAGCCATTGCTATTGCATGGTACTCAGATATCTTGTCACATACCAGTCTAGATGCCACTATGGAGGAAAGTTTTATATGAGATTAACATCTGAGGAAAGCAGATTACTCTTCATAATGTGGTGGGCCTTATCCACTTTACTGAAAGACTTAAGAGAAAAGAGAGCTCCCTCAAGGAAGAGAGAAATCTGTATCCAAAATGCCTTTGACTCAAGCAACAATATCAACTCCAGCCTCAAATACTGCCCTGCAAATTTCAGACTTTCCAGACCCTATTTTCTTAAAACCAGTCTCTATCTGTCTCTCTCTCCATACATACAAACAAACACACACATCCTCTCGGTTCTGTCTCTCTGGAGAACTCTACTAAGTGACCGTCAGCATTATTTCCAAGCCAAGGTTGGGGTGCTCTAGAGGGATGCACTAGAGGGGCTTCTGTATCAGAAAGATACCTAACATAGTTAAGTAACGATGTTCCCATAGTCTGGATGATTTCTATGATCACTTTCAATGCTTCATGATTGCTAGTGACCTGTTCTTTCTAATCAGCACAATCTTTGGATGTTACACAGCTTATTGTTCAGATGAGTCTATAGCTGAAACATCCTGGAATAGGAAATGGCAACCCACTCTAGTATTCTTGCCTGGAAAATTCCATGGACAGAGGAGCCTGGCAGGCTACACTCCAGGGGGTTACAAACAGTTGGACATGGCTAAGCACATACACATACATAGCTGAAACATAGACAACTGACAAAAAATACTGATCAAAAATTATAATGACCTTTATTACTGTTACAGGGCTTCCCTGATAACTCAGTTGTGAAAGAATCCACCTGCAATGCAGGAGGCCCCGGTTTGATTCCTGGGTTGGGAAGATCTCTGGAAAAAGGATAGATGACTCATTCCAGTATTCTTGGGCTTCCACTGTGGCTCAGCTGGTAAAGAATCCATTGTAATGTGGGAGACCTGGATTCGATCTCTGGGTTCGGAGGATCCCCTGGAGAAGGGTAGGGCTACCCACTCCAGTATTCTGACCTGAAGAATTCCATGGACTGTATAGTTTATGGGGTCACAAAGAGTTAGACACAACTGAGTGACTTTCACTTTATTACACTTATACTGTGGGGTAACCTATACACCACTCTTTCACATATCTATTATACATTAATTTCCCAACAATCCATGACACATACAGCTTATATTTTTATTATAATTTCAAACAAAAACATCACGATAAAAAAATACACACTTACTTAGGGAAACAATTAGGACTAGACTCTGCAAGTCTTTTTACTTTAGCATCCCCTCTTATTTAAGAAATTAATCCATGGAAATTGAACTGCTAAAGATTGAATTGTGTTCTCCAAAAATTCGTGTGTTGAGGCCTTAATCCCCAATGTGATAGTATTTGGATATTGGGCCTTTGGAAGGTAGTTAGGTTTCATGAGGCCATGAAATGAAGACCTCATGATGGGATCAGTGTCCCTTTAAGAGCAAACGCTCTCTTTTATCCACCACATGAGGACACAGTGAGAAGACAAGTCAGGAAGAAAGTTCTACTAATTAGAACTCTGATATGCTAGCACCCTGATCTTGGACCTCCAACTTCCAGAACTGTGAGAGATAAATTTCTATTGTTTAAGCCACATAAACATGGGAATACCAGATCACCTGACCTGCCTCTTGAGAAAGCTATATGCAGGTCAGGAAGCAACAGTTAGAACTGGACATGGAACAACAGACTGGTTCCAAATAGGAAAAGGAGTACGTCAAGGCTGTACATGGTCACCCTGCTTATTTAACTTCTATGCAGAGTACATCATGAGAAATGCTGGGCTGGAAGAAGCACAAGCTGGAATCAAGATTGCTGGGAGAAATATCAATCACTTCAGATATGCAGATGACACCACTCTTATGGCAGAAAGTGAAGAGGAACTAAAAAGGCTCTTGATGAAAGTGAAAGAGGAGAGTGCAAAAGTTGGCTTAAAGCTCAACATTCAGAAAATGAAGATCATGGTCTCTGGTCCCATCACTTCATGGTAAATAGATGGGGAAACCATGGAAACAGTATCAGACTTTATTTTGGGGGGCTCCAAAATCACTGCAGATGGTGATTGCAGCCATGAAATTAAAAGATGCTTACTCCTTGGAAGGAAAGTTACTACCAACCTAGATAGCACATTGAAAAGCTGAGACATTACTTTGCCAACAAAGGTCCATCTAGTCAAGGCTATGGTTTTTCCAGTGGCCATGTATGGATGTGAGAGTTGGACTGTGAAGAAAGCTGAGCGCCAAAGAATCATGCTTTTGAACTGTGGTGTTGGAAAAGACTCTTGAGAGTCCCTTGGACTGCAAGGAGATCCAACCAGTCCATTCTGAAGGAGATTAGTCCTGGGTGTTCTTTGGAAGGACTGATGCTAAAGCTGAAACTTCAATACTTTGGCCACGTCATGTGAAGAGTTGACTCATTGGAAAAGACTCTGATGCTGGAGGAGATTGGGGGCAGGAGGAGAAGGGGATGACAGAGCATGAGAGGGCTGGATGGCATCACCAACTCAATGGAAATGAGTTTGGGTGAACTGCGGGATTTGTTGATTGACAGGGAGGCCTGGTGTGCTGCAATTCATGGGGTTGCAAAGAGTCGGACACGACTGAGCAACTGAACTGAACTGAACTGAAGCCACATAATCTAAGGCAGCCACTGCTAACTAATATACAGACTTACAAATTCTGGGTGTTACTGAATACTACAACCCATTCAAAGATTATATATTATGAAAATGTATTTTAAAAAACAGATGAAATAATGCTGATCAAAGAGAAAAATCATATAAACAAGTGGGAGTCAGACATGAGGCTATACTATAATCCCTTGCAAAGTTTTCTAAAGTATATATTGCCAACCCCACACCCACAGTGTTTTATTCAACAAGTCTGGGTTGTGATCCCAAATTTTGCACTTCTAAAAATAGTTCCCAGGTGGCAGTGATACTGAATCATATTTTGTAAATGACTGGTATAGGGTACTACAAGATGTAAATCAGAACCTATTTAGAGCATTAGTGCTACAGAAACACAAGTCCATGTGCCTGACTTGTAGTGAGCCCAAACAATACCAAAACATCAGAGTTTGGAAGAGAGAAAGGTTTACTGAGGGTCATGTAAAGACATGGATGGCTCATGCCTTAAAAAACCCTATAACTCCCTGAAAGCTTTCAGCAAAGCCCTTTTCTAGGAAAGGTGAGTGTGGGGGTAAGGTTAGTTATTGCAAACTTTTGGGATGTTAGATCCTTTGTTACTGAAGTCAGGTCATAGGTAATGATGTTCTATAAATCTCTTACCAAATGAATTAATGATATTCTCCACTCTGACAAGAAAGGGCCAGGTCCCCAGGCACAGTTTTCACCCTCTGAAGTCCAGTCCTGGCCAAGAGAAGGCAGATCTCAGCTGGCAGCTCCCTCGGGGTGAAATCCCCTGACCCTACCCAGCTTGTCATTGCTGAGGGAGCCAGGTGCCCAGGATCCAACCTGCCCTCAGGCTCCTCAGGCCACCCAGAAGCCAGGGGCCAGGTCCCACAGACTGCATCCTGTACAGACTGCCGAGGCAACGAGGTCACAGAGGCTGTGATGGGGAGTTCATCACCACCTCAAAACCTGAGCCCCGCCAGTGGGTGGCCTTGGCCAGGGCTCTGGAGCCCTGCAGGACACAGCCCCCAACTTGTTTCCTGGGTTCCCCCAGCCTCCCCACTGGCCCAAGGCCCGGTGAGGTAAAGGCTCTCTGGGAGAAGGCGAGGGTCCACCTCTTACCTGACTCTCCACCATTGGTTCGCTCAGAGGACCACCATTCCCTGGGCTATTAACTGAACAGGGCCACTAACAGTCCCTCAGTGACAAGTGCTTACTTGGGGCCCACTGAGGCGCCGACCAATGGCTGAGCGTGAGCTCTGTCACTCAGTGACAGTTGCTCAAATGGGGAGGAGCCCACTGCTGCACCCAGTGATCTTGCTCTAATTTTCTTAAGGTAACCTCACATAACTTGGTGGTCTTGCAGTAAATTTTCTTAAAGTAACCTCACATAACTTCGCAGTAATAGCTGCTTAGTGTGGGGTAACAATGGCCACGTGCTAGGGGCTGTATACAGCCACACTCTATAATACCAAGAGTGCATTTTAAATACACACATATACACAGAACACCAAACTCCAAAATTTTAAACCTGGATATCTTGGATAGGGCAGGTTTTCAAAAAGAAGTTTCAAAAATGTCTCCAATTTGTTTTAATAATCACCAAGTTTTGGAAATTAACAGCCTAAGAGTATCAAATTAGAAAAACAGTTAAGTTTCATTTCTTTAATTATCTACAACAGGAAAACTAGGTAAAGACATTATTTAGTAAAAGATTCTTTCAAAATTTTCTTAATATGAATTACAAAATTACAATGCTGCTGACAATACCAAGTTTTTATTTATAAAGTACACTGTCAGAAAATAGTTTGTTATTTTGAATATATTTGATATTTGTCATTAAATCCTATGGACATTACTCATTGATTTAAGCCCTTTGATCCTGGGCAGGGTAAATCTCCACCAGCCTAAACCTAGCCAGAGGGAAACCAACAGATAAAGCCACAATACCATCAAAGAAAGCACAAAATCTTTTTAAAATGATCATCTGACACACACAAAAAACTCTTAACAGTGGTAAGCTTTGGTAGTGTTTGTTTAATGAAATTAATGAATGAAATAATTATTGTTTAAAATATCAGTTATTTATAATAAATATATATATAACTTAAAAACACATAAATGACAAATTGATAAATATTTCACATAAATAGTATGTAGATAAAAATCTATCATAAGCAGTAATACAAAGATGCTTGAGAATGCTATATTTTATCTACTGAAAAAACTACAAGTAAAATCAGCTTGAGCATGGGTCAGGATAATAATCAACAGAATGTATAGAGATATGAGATAAATGTAAAGCCAAATGATCAGTAAAGTAAATCTGAACTGAATACCTAACATCATTTTCTATGTGTGAACTAAGGCAGCAGTCACTTGATTTCTCCTGGTCTCTTTCTTCAACTATAGAATGTCCCTCAAGAAATTTCTTGCTTGAAGCAGAAACAAACACCCAAGATTTCATGAGTTTCTACCTTTCCTTATAAAACTTATCTGCTTGTCTTCCTCTGTGAAAAGTGAGTACCTCAATCTCTACTTCTTGATTTCAGTTCTTAGGATACCTAAGGACAGACTCATAAACCAACAACCAACCCAATTTAGTAGAGTTTGGTTAATGTATTTGCTGCAGATGTTTCTTCAGTTTCAAGAAAATGCATTATGATATTAATATTTAAGAATTAGCATCTATTAAACCAACTGTTTAGACTGTTTGGACAGATAAACATTGTGAAAGAATTACAATTTCATGATAATCTTTTTTTATTATGCTCTTGATCTGCACTTATAATAGCATTATAAATGTATTCCATCTAGTTCCAATGATTTAATAAAAGCAAAAATTAATTGTAGTCTAGCTACAAGCAAATGTTTATGTCTCAAAAATATATTTTGTATGCAGTTAAATATAGGGTATTAGAAAAATGGAAAATGACTGAATTTGCTATTTATAAGCACATCAGTTATTTGGGCTTTAATTAAAAAAAAAAGACAAGGAAAAAATGAGGAGAAAATGTGTCATATAAATCTTTCAGTTTCCACACAATAAGTTTGAATAAGTATTGTTGTTGTTTTTTTCTGTGTAATATGGACGTTTTAATAGTATTCTCTCTCTTTAATTCAATATGTGTAGGCAGAATAGGTTTTCCTTATATATAAAGGAAAACATAAAATTAGAAAGATAAAACAGAAGGAAAAAAATCAATGAAATAGCACAATGTTAAGAAGTAACGTTTAAGAGGAAATCAAAGGAAGGGAGACCAGCTAAAAAGACTGAAAGAAAGATAAAGGGCAAAGGATTTAAAAATTAAACAGAAGAGAAAAGATTAAAGAAGGAAAGGCAAAAAGCAATGCAGCAGGATTTAAGAAGCCAGTAAAAAGAAAAGACATGCAGTGATGACAAAGGAATAGCAAGTGCCACAAAAAAGATACTCATAGTAATGAAAAGAATAGAGAAAGAAACAAAGTAGAGCAGACGTAAATTAATTTTAAACAGAATTTAAGAAAGATACAATGTTAATGGGCTTTCAGTTGTTTCCCCCACCCCCCTTCTTGGCTCTGTTATTGATGAAAAGAAAAAAATTAATGTTCAGGCACAGGAGGTTTAGAACAGTATGTCCAGCGTACAGAGACGCAGCAGGGTTAGTACAAAATGCACTGCCACTGGCAGGCTCTGTGATGCTGTGTGAGGAACTTACTTTTCCTGTCCCACACTACATCTCACAATTTTCTAATTTACATATTGGAGTCACTGCCTTATTTCTGAGGTCCTTTGACTAAATGTTGTAACTTTATACACAACCCATCATTGTCTCTGATTCTGAAATCACTAATTTATTTTAAGGTGCAATAAAATGTATCATAATGGACAAACTGAATTACAAATACACTCAACCTTTAAATAATCAGCCTTTCTAGGCAACAGTAGTGCCACTGAGAGTTTCAAAAATTTGATGGGGGTATTTTTAGTTGTCATAATGATGGGAATAGCTAATATTTAATAGATAAGGGTGAGGGATGCTAGATTTTTGCAATTTTCTGAGGGACATTCTTTTAGATAAAAACATGTTTATAATTAGTTTCACAATAAACTGTGGAAAATTCTGAAAGAGATGGGAATACCAGACCACCTGACCTGCCTCTTGAGAAATCTGTATCCAGATCAGGAAGCAACAGTTAGAACTGGACATGAAACAACAGACTGGTTCCAAATAGGAAAAGGAGTACGTCAAGGCTGTATATGGTCACCCTGTTTATTTAACTTCTATGCAGAGTACATCATGAGAAATGCTGGGCTGGAAGAAGCACAAGCTGGAATCAAGATTGCCGGGAGAAATATCAATCACCTCAGATATGCAGATAACACCACCCTTATGGCAGAAAGAGAAGAGGAACTAAAGAGCCTCTTGATGAAAGTGAAAGAGGCGAGTGCAAAAGTTGGCCTAAAGCTCAACATTCAGAAAACGAAGATCATGGCATCTGGTCCCATCACTTCATGGGAAATAGATGGGGAAACAGTGGAAACAGTGTCAGACTTTATTTTAGGGGGCTCCAAAATCGCTGCAGATGGTGACTGCAGCCATGAAATTAAAAGACGCTTACTCCTTGGAAGGAAAGTTATGACCAACCTAGATAGTACATTCAAAAGCAGAGACATTACTTTGCCGACTAAGGTCCGTCTAGTCAAGGCTATGGTTTTTCCAGTAGTCATGTATGGATGTGAGAGTTGGACTGTGAAGAAGGCTGAATGCCGAAGATGCTTTTGAACTGTGGTGTTGGAGAAGACTCTTGAGAGTCCCTTGGACTGCAAGGAGATCCAACCAGTCCATCCTGAAGGAGATCAACCCTGGGATTTCTTTGGAAGGAATGATGCTAAAGCTGAAACTCCAGTACTCTGGCTACCTGATGTGAAGAACTGACTCACTGGTAAAGACCCTGATGCTGGGAAAGATTGAGGGCAGGAGAAGGGGACAACAGTGGATGAGATGGTAGGATGGCATCACCGACTCAATGGACATGAGTCTGAGTAAACTCTAGGAGTTGGTGATGGACAGGGAAGCTTGGTGTGCCACAGTCCATGGGGTGGTCACAAAGAGTTCGACATGACTGAGTGACTAAACTGAACTGAACTGAATGCATGTTTAATGAATGGCTAAATGAAGAATAAAGCAAATAAAATATCATCATTCCAACACAGTCCATAGTTCTCCACTTATTGGGTATATTTATTTCTATTAAAGGGTAGAGAATATTTTCGGTATGTGGAAAGTAAAGTATGCTGATGTGATTAATTTTGTACAGTACCTTTTCCAATTAGAATCTCTCTTCTAGCAATGTTAGGGTCAATATTAGGGTAGGTTAGGTCAATATTAGGGTAATATTAAGTAGTAATGTATCAGTAACTACAGAACTCATAAAACCTTTACAATGAATTTTTATTTGTGTAAACAATGACAAGTGAAATGCAAATCACTATTGACTACCATGTGCATTTCTCTAAAAAATAATCTAGATTACTACTAAATGTAAAAACAAGTTAATCTGAGCCACTTTGGAAGACAGTTTGGTAGTTTATTGCAAAGCTAAATATAGTTTTACCCCACAACCCAGACATTATGCTCTACATTTCACCTAATGAGTCAAAAACTGTATACATACCAAAGCCTGCACATGAAAGGTTGCTGCAGCTTACATTTAACTGCAAAAAGTAGGAGGCAACCAATATATCCTTCAATAAGTAAACAAACTGATAAATTCATGCAAGGGAAGGTTGCTGTGCGGTGCTGTGCTCTGCTCAGTCATATGTGACTCTCTGTGGCCCCATGGACTATAGCCCTCCATCCATGGGAGCTCCCAGGCAAGAAAACTCTAGTGGGTTGCCATTTCTTATGTCGGTGGATTTTCCTGATCCAGAGCTTGAACCTGCATCTCCTAGGGCTCTTGCATTGCAATTATTTACCTAACTGAGCCACCTGGGAAGCCCCACGAGGGAAGGTTATTCAACAATATAAAGAAATAAATTATCAAACCATGAAAAGACATGGAGAAACCTTAAATAAACATTCTTAAGTCAAAGAAGACAGTCTGAAAATGCTACATATTGCATAATTTCAACTACATGACACTGGAAAAGGTAAAACCATAGACAGAGAGATTAGATGCTGGCAGATGTCTGAAGGGGAAGGGGAGGGAGAGGAATGAATAGGTGGAACATGGGATTTTTTTAGGGCAGTGATATTATTCTTTTTTCTCTATTTTCGTTCCCCAGCCAGGGATTGAACCCATGCCCCATGCATTGGGAGCACAGAGGAGTCTTAACCACTAGACCAGCAGGGAAGTCTCTGCTACACTCTATGATACCATCCTGGTATATACAAGACATAATGTATTTGTCAAAATCCACAGAACTGTATAACACAAACAAGCCCTAATGTAAACTCTAGAATTTAGTTAATAATAAAATATCAATTTTGGTTCATCAATTGTATCAAATGAATCACACTAATGAAAGATGTTAATAATTGGGGGAATTATTTTGAGGCCAGGAGGTAATATGGGAATTCTCTGTACTTACTGCTCATTTTTTCCATAAATCTAAAAATTTTCTGAAAAATAAAGTCTTAAATTTTAAAAAGAAGTTAATAATCAGCTTGTATGTTCATAATCCTACAGTGGAAATTTGACTGAACTGACACCATATGCCCTCTAAGAATTTGAGCTTAACTGTTTGGCTGCATATGTGCCCCTATATGAAACTTCAGTTTTTATTGCTATCCTCACCTCAAATCACACTATTGGGAGCTAAGGAACTAATAAGCATGGGTGAAGTTAAATACTCTTATTGGGCAACAAGGCATGGTTTTTCTTCAGATTTTATTGTTATTATTTAAGAGTATTTCTTTCTCTCTTTCCATGTGTAACTGGATGCCTCATATATTTCTGTTGAACACGAACTAAGAACTTCCAGTTCAAAACAGAATGGAGCACGTCTCTTTTCTCTCCATAAACCAAACAAACATGACAGCTAAAGACTTTTCAATAAAGGAATAAACCTACAAGAATAGAAAGTTCAAGAGAAGACAATAGCAACAGCATTTTGGAAGCTGAAAAGCTAACATGTGAGTTATAGCTGATTAAACAAACTTCAAAAATTTGAATCCTTGGCTAACACTGTGGACAAGCCAAGAAGTTATTTGATCCATAGCAGAAGCCCCAAGCTAGGTAGCTCGAGGTATCTCTGGAGTAAGACTGAAGACATTTAAGACAGAAGTAGGCTCTCTTGCTTTCCCTCTCCTACTCTACAGAGCCAGACAACACTCCTCCCCATCCCATGCACAAACTCACTTTACTATCTAACACCATTTTTTCCTTTGTATTAATTGATTTTCTTGTTTTCTTATATTGTCTGATATCAAAACACATTGTTTTTACATCTTATTTGGAAGAAAGATAGGCACGGAGTAGGGAGCAGAGGAGGAAGGCAAGGAGAAAGAGAAGGGAGGGAAGAAGGGAATCAGCAAGACGTAATAGATTTAAAATTGGGATCAACTATCACCTGTGAAATATACAGCTAGTGGAAAGCTGCTATATAACACAGGGAGCCCAGCCTTGCACTCTGTGATGACCTAGAGGGGCAGGATGGGTTGATGGATGGAGGCTCACGAGGGAGGGAATATATATAATTTTGACTAATTCATGTTGTTGTACAGGAAAAACCAACACAACACTGTAAAGCAATTTTCCTCCAACCAAAGAAGTTTTAAAAAATGGGATCAGAGATAACTTCAGTGTATTAAATGATGAGGAGAGAAACAGTAGTAGGAGATAGCATTCATTAATCAAATGGGGCTTCCCTGGTGGCTCAGATGGTAAAGAATCTGCCTGCAATGCAGGAGACCCCGTTTCTATCTCTAGATTGGGAAGATCCCCTAGAGAAGGGAATGGCAACCCACTCCAGTATTCTTCCCTGGAGAATCCCATGGACTGTACTAATATCACCTTTGTGTTCTCAGGGACCTAAAAGGAATAGGGGAGGGGTGGTGTTCATCAAAAGAGCACATAGGCCTTCTTTTCCCTTCCTGTCATATTTTATCTGAGCTAAAGCAAAACTTCCTCAATAAATATACGTTTATAAACATACATTTATCTGCAAGAAATTCTCTATGAAGAATCAATACGATCAAGAAAAGAATAAGCAACTATGTTGAGCCACAAGTGAAATAAGGCAAAAGAATATCTTTAATCATTTAGTGAGCTCTAAAGACTTAAAGGATAAAAAGTAATACAGGCAAAAATAATCACTTTCTCAAGAAGAAAATTACCTACTTTTTTTGGCCCACAAAGGTCCCCTAAATAATGATCAAAATATAAACTAAATTTTATAGTTTTCTTCATTGTTATAGATAACAAAGTCATCTAGTATAAGATGATACTGGTTATTTAGGATAATAAGGAAAATATTCTCAGGTTATCACTGATCTAGTTAGAGAAAGAAAATAGAGTACACAAGCCTTTCTCCAACTCTACTGAATATGTTTCCCTCAAAAGAGGTGGGAGAGAGTATACCTGTGTGGGATTTACTTCCACATATAATATAAAAGGGTTACTCTTCAAATCTATGCATCATTGATATGTATCTTCCATTTTTGTAAAGGATAAGTTCAATAGACACACTTTAAGTTAGAGAAAAATAATAAAAGGCAGTTGCCTAACTATAACAGAATAAAAGGTATTTAATTATCATAATTTTGAGATTTAACTTTTTCATGCAAATGATAAAATATTTTGAGAAGTAAATGCTATATATAACAGAAAATCTGTTTCAATGGATGCACACACAATTTTGGTGTATGGTAATCAAGTGAATCAATCATAAGACAAAGTTATCATGAAATAGAGTTAATTAGGTATAGGCTTGGGGTATGGCAGATGGAAGGTGTAACATATGAAAGGAAGTTAAGCACTTTTTTGAATTCTGATTTTCTGGGTGGTTCCCCTTGTCATATAATGAACTATTACATTTCATTTCTGAATAACTGAGGAGATTAAAGCATTCAACTGTAGCTCATGAATTACTCTGAAAGCTATTCAGAATTTAAATGTTATAACTGGTGGTCTCTCATTTTTCATTGTCTAATTAATGAGTTTATGAATAAACAAATGCATTCAAATATTGCAAACAGCAGATGAGACATGCACCCCCAATTCATTCATTCATTCAGTCATTCATTCACTATCTACTGATCAGACCTTACCCTAAATGACAGACTGAATAAGATACACATTTTATGCCCCTATGGAATTCACAAGTCAATATGAAAACAGACATTAAACAAGCATATGAAGTGTTTGTTACCAATAACAAAGTAGATGAATGAGCTGTGGAAAAGAACAAAAGCATAGATGAAAATGGAATTATTTTAGAGAGGGAGGTCAGAAAAAGCTCCCAGAGAAAGAACCATTTAAACAGAGCAGGCCAAGCATAGAAAGGAATATTTCATACAGTGACAACAGCAAGTGCCATCAGGGAGGGTCGCAAGAACTAAAAGAAAGCCAGTGACACGAGGGAGAGAGAGCGAGGGAGGAGGAGGCAACAGATGAGAAGCAAAGCTAGGCTGCAGTCATTACTGAGGGTCTTTCAAAGCCAAGGTAAGAAGCTTATATTTTATACCAACTACATGTAAAGGCTTTAACACCAAGGAGTACATGATCTAATATTTTTAGGACAGAATCATGACTGTGCTCCATAGCAAATAAATTAGATTTCATGTGAGGATTCTAAGCTGTTTTGGGCACCGTGAGAACGTTCATTAGCATGCTGCTGCTGCTGCTAAGTCGCTTCAGTCGTGTCCAACTCTGTGCGACCCCATAGAGAGCAGCCCACCAGGCTCTGCCGTCCCTGGGATTCTCCAAGCAAGAACACTGGAGTGGGTTGCCATTTCCTTCTCCAATGCATGAAAGTGAAAAGTGAAAGTGAAGTCACTCAGTCGTGTCTGACTGTTAGCCACCCCATGGACTGCAGCCTACCAGGCTCCTCCATCCATGGGATTTTCCAGGCAAGAGTACTGGAGTGGGGTGCCATTGCCTTCTCCGTTCATTAGTCTACTGAGGCCTATAAATCCCTCCTTGGAATAATATCTATAAACACATGAGATAAAATACATACAGTTACAAAGGAAACCAATTATATTGAAATTCATTTCTATCAAGAACCCCTTGAGGCAAAGAACACAGGGTAAATAATATCTGCGATGACCATAAGTGCTAGTAGAGTTAAAAGGCAACTGCACTAGAGAGGAGTGGGTGGTCCCAAGAAAATACTGGGATTTTTGGATTCTTTGTTTATTCAGTTCAGTTCAGTTCAGTCGGTCAGTCGTGTCCGACTCTTTGCGACCCCATGAATCGCAGCACGCCAAGCCTCCCTGTCCATCACCAACTCCCAGAGGTCCAAAATATTGAGCATGGATAAAATGTGAGTGCGTTTTCTTTTCAGTCAAACTCCTCTGAACTACAATTTGTTTATTTTAAAGAATATTTTATCTCCTACAGAACCAAAATGCTTATATTAGAGAATTTTTCTAATAGAAGTTGTCCTATAGGCAGGCAATCCTTCAGTCTGTGATCATTAATCGACTATAACAGTAAACACTAATGACAAGAGCTACATTTATTGAGCACTTACTATGTTGCAGGTATTAAGCATAGTACTTTACACTGCCAAGTCCGGTTTAATTCCCACAACAACCCTTTGAGATAGAGGCTTTATTATTACTCCCTTTTTACAGATGAGAAAAATTAAAGCTCAGAAATTAAGTCACTTGCCCAATACCACACAGCTGGTAATTGTCAGTCCTGGGAATGGAGGCCCAGACTAAATCTAGAGTCAGGAGTGACAGAGCATCCATTAACTGTTCATTGGGTGGCAATAATTGGAAACCAAAGATGTATAAGCCAGGGCCCAGATCTTAAGGTGCCAACAAAACAGTTTTTAAGTAAAACAAACACATATATATTGTTAGTGGGATATGGGAGACTATAAAAATATGCACGTAGTTAGCACTAAGTATTGAGCAAAAGAAGAGCTCTTGAATTTTGTAGGAAATGTTTCAGGCCAAGTATAAGACTAGAATCATTTATTTTAAAAATCAGGCAAACTTTAGATAAGCCTAAAGGTGGAGGAAGTAACTTTGGTAATGAAAGCCATGAATCATATGAAGTATTAGGGTACAGTAAAAAAAAAAGAAAAAGATAAACATAATGGTTGAAAGTCTAGATTTTTAACTTCCTAGCAGTGACATTTTAGAAAATTACTCAAATTTCCCTGACATTCAATATTCTCATTGCAAAATGTGTTTTAAAACTTCTACTTAAAATTATATGGATGTATGTTGCAAACCAAAAGAGTAGCTTCCCTTAGCAGTTTTATACATATATTAAACACCATGGGAACTGTCTTCTCTTCATTTTGCCAAAAGGCAGACACCTCATATAATGTTGTTTCTGTTTGTCTCTCTTTTCCGACCCAGCCCCAGTAAAGAATGCTACCTTATATGATTCTTTGTTGTCTTTCATTTGGAACTTTTTTTTTTTTTCTTTTCTCTTTGTGCAGTGTAAGGTTTGTTGGTCCTGGGTTTTTTGTTGTTGTTGTTTTTAATTTTTTATTAAAGGATAATTGCTTTTGGAACTTATTTCTACACATCTATGAAACCTTAAAGGCAAACCTAACCCGAAGCACCCTCTTTCTTCCAGTCACCCTATTCGTGGAATCCAGTTCCATCAGACCAGCTTCTGAGTGATGAGGATAATGGCTAATAATGGCTTAATGTGTTATTCCCTCCAGAAAGTATGTATGTTTAATAATAGTCCCCAATGTCCTATAACTAAAAATTGGAAAGTAAAATAATTTCACATCTTCTAGAAATAATGAGAAGGAAAGCTGAAATTCTGGGACAGGAGGGCCACTGGGTCTTCTTTAAATCACATTGCTCAGGAGCTGCAGCCTTTCTGAGGACACTATAACATGCTAACCAGTAGTAAAATAACCAATATTAAAATCAGAGTGAAATATCAGTTAAGAGTCTTAGGATGTTGCTGTCAAATAACGATTTCAGCAATCAGCATTTCAAGACTAAAAAGGAAGGCTTTGATCTTTTGTGTGTGTTAGTCACTCAGCCATGTCTGACTCTTTGTGACCTCATGGACTGTAGCCCGCCAGACTCCTCTGTCCATGGAGTTCTCCAAGCAAGAATACTGGAGTGGGTTGCCATTTCCTTCTGCAGGGATCTTCTTAGCCTAGGGATTGAACCCAGGTCTCTTGCATTGTAGTCTGATGCTTTACCATCTGCACTACTAGGGGAGCCCTTTGATATTTTAAGATTTCTTAATAAAGAGACAACATTAAAATAGAAACATTTATGAAACCTGAATGGTGGTGGGTACATGGATTCTGCTAACTTGGTTTCTGTATATTTTTGTATGTTTTAAGCATTTCTTAACCTGAAAGTGAAAAACTGTAAAAGCAAAAATAAGGAAGTTTTTATTACAATGGATACAGAAATATGTTCAACAACTAATTCCAATGTTAATATTTCTCATCTTGCACTGTACTACTAATCCTCTGGCAATTAAGTATGTCAGGTTGCATAAGACACATCTCGATGAAACAAAGCACTTTATCTCAAACTCTTAAGAATTCAAGACCTAGGTTAAGATATTACTTTGAGGACTTCTAAAACCAAAAATTTTAACGAAAGTATCACAAATTAGTGGGGTTTTTTTTAGCCTAATAATATAGCCAACAAAACTGCATTGATATGATTTGCCAAAATGATAATAAATAATATAATGCACACAAATAGTATCATGTAAACCAGATATCTCACGAAACAATGCTAATTTATAATCAATTTTACAATTTACAGTTTTCAGAGAACTTTCAGCTGTATTATTTCACTTAATGGTAGAAACTATAGCTTGTATATTCTGTATGGAAAAGAAAAAAAAGAGTTAATTCAGCACAAGTCTCAACATGCCAGCTGATAAAGATAGCCTTTGGCATAGTTTCAGTTAGAGACTGCTTTCTTGAGTTAACCTGTCAAAATTGCTCAATATGCTAATTGTATAAATGATGGCTTGATATAAGATTGTAATAATTTATTTATATTTTTCTACAAAGTTTGACAGTTTAATAGTCAACAGTTTCATGCTTCCACATTTGAACATAAATTTTAATCTGAAAACAAATGATTAGAGAACAAGAGGCAGCAAAAACTAAATAATCATCTCGTCTGATTACTGTACAGATTAAAACGATGCAAAAGTGCTATATTTAAAATATATTTAAATTATACAAGGATAAATTCCAAACTACTTTTCAAAAAAGGTGCAAATATTTTTTTAAAAAAGCAAACACAGCCCAAGAGCCTGGACTTCTGTGATACAGACCTCTACCACCACCCCCCAGTTCTGAGGATCCCTGCAGGCAACCAACTGCTGTATCTGTGGAATGTGCTCTTTGAACTGTACAAAAGCCTTCAGCCCTTCCTGCATTCTGCAAACAAAAACTGCCAAGTGCAATTATTTCTCTGATTTAACGTAATACAAATGTTACTTCTCTGCCCTCAACTCCCCTAGTACCAGTGATGGCCTATAATATATACATTTTTATAAAGGCCCTGTAAAAGATTCATTTTCCTAATCAAAATTGAATTTGTTTTAGAAGTATAATAGTTCAACTGAATATAATATAAAATTCAACAGGCCCATATTCCCTTTTGTGTATATGTTTTAAGAATTCTACTTCTATAGACGGATTCAAGGATTGAATGGGATTAGTTCTTTTAATTATATGACTAGGATCTTTAGCTTGAAATCTTTCTTACCAAAAAAGAAATGACAAACACAATAGTTGTTTATATTCAATTCATTTACCAAAAATCTCATTAGAGCTAGTAAGAATACGTCCTTCTAAATGTGAATATCTCTTGATATTCAGAAGAAAATGAAAAGTAAAAGGCAAAATAAGTCCTAAGATAGAGTTGTGTAGATATTTAAACACCTATTAGTTAAATGTTAAAATAGTGCATTCTCCTAGCCTAGATCCAACATAAACTGCTTTTCTTCACTGAGCATATCCTTGGCCTTATGCATACCTGAGCATTTTTCTTTCTAAAAAGATAATATTGAATCCAATACTGAACAGTTAGTTCTATTTTCCATGAACATTAATGTTTCCAACTATTGGTGCGTATAAACAAATTATTAGCTGCGTTACTCCATTGGAAAATATTTGAAGTTTTGTAAAATTAAGTTATGAAGAGATAAGATACTACCATTTATTTTGTACCCCAAAAAATAATTATCAAGTAGAATAAACCATTATAGGAGATTCTAGGAAAAGGTAAAACATGCTTTTTTTCAGAACAAGTTAACAATCAAGTCGAAGGGAGAAAGATACAAATACATAATGCAACTAGAAACTAAGAAAAAATAGACATGATGCATATTTGCCACTATTAATTAAAAGTAATTTGTTCACTTCATGGCCTGTTTAAATGAAGTTTGACCTCATATTCTTTTTGAGAACCAGAGGCATCTTCGGTTCAGTTCAGTCGCTCAGTCGTGTCCGACTCTTTGAGACCCCATGAACCGCAGCACGCCAGGCCTCCCTGTCCATCACCAACTCCCGGAGTTCACTCAGACTCATGTCCATCGAGTCATTGATGCCATCCAGCCATCTCATCCTCTCTCGTCCTCTTCTCCTCCTGCCTCCAATCCCTCCCAGCCTCAGAGTCTTTTCCAATGAGTCAACGCTTCGCATGAGGTGGCCAAAGTATTGGAGTTTCAGCTTAAGCATCATTCCTTCCAAAGAAATCCCAGGGTTGATCTCCTTCAGAATGGACTGGTTGGATCTCCTTGCAGTCCAAGGGACTCTCAAGAGTCTTCTCCAATACCACAGTTCAAAAGCAGCAATTCTTTGGCCCTCAGCCTTCTTCACAGTCCAACTCTCACATCCATACATGACCACAGGAAAAACCACAGCCTTGACTAGACGGACCTTAGTCAGCAAAGTAACGTCTCTGCTTTTCAATATGCTATCTAGGTTGGTCATAACTTTTCTTCTAAGGAGTAAGCGTCTTTTAATTTCATGGCTGCAGTCACCATCTGCAGTGATTTTGGAGCCCCCAAAAATAAAGTCTGACACTGTTTCTACTGTTTCCCCATCTATTTCCCATGAAGTGATGGGACCAGATGCCATGATCTTCCATTTGTGAATGTTGAGCTTTAAGCCAACTTTTTCACTCTCCTCTTTCACTTTCATCAAGAGGCTCTTTAGTTCCTCTTCACTTTCCGCCATAAGGGTGGTGTCATCTGCATATCTGAGGTTATTGATATTTCTCCCAGCAATCTTGATTCCAGCTTGTGTTTCTTCCAGTCCAGCGTTTCTCATCTTAGGGTGTTACAAACAAAGCTGAGCTAAACTGGATTAGAAGTTGTATCATCCTACAGATAAGGATTCCTCTATTATTTCTATCAAAAATTTTATTCACTATATCAGTGATATCACTTCTTCTCACTGATGACATAAAAGCTTTTTTAGCTAATTAGTTCATATAGTATTTTATTTTTCTTATTGATGCTGTTGTCTAACAAAGGATAGTTAAAAACTGATGCTTCAAAGTCAGACAGGTGAAGGTTCAAATTCTGGTTCTATAACTTAATAACTGGAGCAGCTACTTAACTGTTCCAAGTCTCAGGTACATCTTCTGCAACATGTACACAGGTGACATAAAGGAAGTTGTCATTGACAACTCTGAAGGCTCATAGTCTCTCAGAGAAGCTGTGCTTGAACTAGGTCTTAAAGAACATTAGGGGGTTCATCTACCACAAAGGCAGAGGAGTATTTTCCAACAAAGAGAACAAAGCATGCAGAGGCATCAAGTGCAAGATATCTTTGGGGAATCACTACACAAAGAGCAGTTCTGAAACATTTCAAAATGTTTGCAAGAGGTTAGGATAAAAAGGGCTCATATGCATGTTATTATTTGGTGCTTAGATTGTACATAAAATATAATTACAAAGTTGGAAGTCTTAAGATCACCCAGATTTTTGCCCCATGCATCCATTATCAAGTCCTAGAGAAGGAACAACATGCACACAAGCCACAAAACACAAAATAACTCAAAGCCATTAACTAATGAAATTACGTCAGAGTAAGTGAAGTAAAAAAGAAGAGTCTAAAATATACTGAGTAGAGAAAGATGACACTAGAGGGGACAGGCATGGTCCAAAATGTACAGGGACTTACAGAATACTCTGGAGAGTTAGTTCATATTTTACCCTATGGTCAAGAGAAAACAAATGCAAAATTTTAAGAAGATAATAAAAATTATCCAATCTTTTTTTAAAAGTCAAGTCACTACCATGTGAGTCAGAAGGCAGCATTAAGATAAAGGGCATTAAGAATTTAGTAAAACAGGTAGTCACTGCAGTGATCCAAGTGAATGTTTTAGACTAGCATAGTATCACTGGGAGGTAGAAAAAGAAAAACATTTTGATCAAAATTGGAAAATTAATTAATGAGACTAGAGTACTTTGGCCACCTGATGTGAAGAGCTCTGACTCATTAGAAAAGACCCTGATGCTGGGAAGATTGAAGGCAGGAGGAGAAGGGGATGACAGAGGATGGGATGGTTGGATGGCATCATCAACTCAATGGCCATGAGTTTGAGCAAGCTTCAGGAGATAGTGAAGGATAGGGAAGCCTGGCATGCTGCAATCCATGGGATCACAAAGAGTCTGACATGACTGAGCGACTGAACAACAACAAAGGAGAGTAAACAGAAGAAAGGAGATGTCCAAGTGACCCAATGTTAGTGATCCAACATTTCTGACATAGGCAACTGGGAGTATAATGGTGCTTGCTATTCAGTAAGACATAACACAGCATAAAAGAAGCAAATTTTCCATCATATTTTTATAGGTGAGATAAGAGTTGACAATGAGCTGAATTTTAGATGGATCCCTGTGGGACATTTAAGTAAAGATAACAAGAAGACAGTTGTAAATGCAGATCTCACAATCAGAGGTAAAATATGAGCTAGAGATGCAAAAGTGGGAGCCCCATCACTAAAAGTGGCAATCAGAGCTCTGGCAGTAAGGGAGCTCATCTAGAATAATGAACACACAAAATGAAATGATGAAGAGAGAATACAGGAAAATATCTACATTTATCAATGGGCAAAGGGAAGACTCACAAAGGAGACTTAGGAAAAGGAGTAAGTGGCAGAATATGCCATGAGAACACGAGCCGATAAAATAAGGAAGCAGTCAGCTGTGTTAAACAGTTCAGGAAAGGCAAAGGACAGAAACTGCCCTAAGATTCATCAACAGTAATATCATTGAGAGACTTCTGAATAAGCACAGCAGTCTGTTGTTGCCATTCAGTTGCTCAGTAGTGTCCAACTCTCTGCTACCCCATGGACTGCAGCATGCCAGGCTTCCCTGCCAAACTCATGTCCATTGAGTCAGGGATGCCATCCAACCATCTCATCCTCAGTCTTCCCCTTCTCCTCCTGCCTTCAATCTTTCCCAGCATCAGGGTATTTTCTAAGAGTCTGCTCTTTGCACCAGGTGGCCAAAGTATTGGAGCTTCAGTATTAGTTCTTCCAATGAATATTCAGGGTTGATTTCCTTTAGGATTGACTGGTGGGATCGCCCAGGGACTCTCAAGAGTCTTCTCCAGCACCACGTTTCAAAGGCATCAATTCTCCAGTGCTCAGCCTTTTTTTTATTGTCCAGTTCTCACATCTGTACATGACTAGTGGAAAAACCATAGGTTTGACTACATGGATCTTTGTACGCAAAGTAATGTCTATGCTTTTTAACATGCTGTCTAGATTTGTCATTGATTTTCTTCCAAGGAGCAAGCATCTTTTAATATCATGGCTGCATTCACTGTACGCAGTGATTTTGGAGTCTAAGAAAATAAAGTCTGTCACTGTTTCCACTGTTTCCCCAACTATTTGCCATAAAGTGATGGGACTGGATGCCATGATCTTTGTTTTTAGAATGGTGAGTTTTATGCCAGCTTTTTCACTCTCTTCTTTCACCTTCATGAAGAGGCTCTTTAATTCGTCTTTGCTTTCTGCCATAACAGTGGGGTCATCTGCATATCTGAGGTTATTGATATTTCTCTCTGCAATCTTGATTCCAGCTTGTGCTTCCTCCAGCCCGGCATTTTGCATTCACAGCAGTCTAAACACATGCAATTACATCCACTCCTTTACAAAGTACTAATAAAGTGACAATACAAGAATAAAAAGTTATGAATCCATGAAAAGGATCCTAGCTGAAGGGGTGACACCCAACAAGACATGACAACACATCTTTGTATGCACTACATGGTCTAATACGTATCTTCAAAGAAACTTGTTCAAGGAATCAATCAGTACATTATTCAATCATGTAGTCCCCTCTTATACAAAAGGAAACTGTTCCAGGAGTCCAAAAAAAAAAAAAAAATGCAGAAGAGAAATTACACAGGCATTACACTCCAGGAAAAATTCTCAAAGCTGATGACAATAGCCCTGTCTCTCTCTGAGTGAACTTAGAAACTACTATATTTACATTTTTAGATTTTTTAAGGTAAATAAGTACCTACTATAATATAGCATAGTTTATTTTCTCTCTCTTTTTTTAATTCAAAGGTGGGACTTGAAGAAAATGATCTTTGTTAATTAAGCCAAATATAGTTCCTTTGAGTTATAAAAAGAGGAAATCCAGAAAACTATGCTGTGTTACAGTAAGGACTTGCCATCAATTTTGAGAAACTTTTTTCTAGGGTGTTATTCCTGTTACACAGGAGGATACTAACTTCTCAGCTATTATAATTCATACTCATTTTATTTCAATGTGGTCTTCCAAAGGATTGCACTTCAAGGCAAAAGCTTCCATTAACCTTGTAGTACAGTGTAAAGAGGCAAAGTCCAAATCAATTCATTCACCCAATATGTATTAAATGTGGACTGTGCACCAGTACTAATCTGAGCAGTAGGGACACAGGGTTGAATCTGGTATATAGAAATTTATACAACACTGCATGAAAAGTACTGAGTGGAAAACAGGATGGCATCTTATCACAATGATTCTTAAAATCTAATAGAAAACAAAAATTACTGTTTTTAGTATTTTCATTAACCATCATATTCATCAGCATTCATCTCTATAATGAAACTATTGAGAAATTATATTTCTTAAAACACCTCAATTCATGATATATTAGATTTAAATTCAAATATAACTAGATTTAAAATAAGACAAATTTAATCTCAGATCACTTTAACCATAAGAAAACAGGGACACAATAGAAATGCTATTTTTAAATTGCACAACAAAGCTAAAATTTTCCTTTGCACAAGGCTTCTAAGACTCAGGTAAGTGAAAAGGTTTTTGAAAAATTAAGAAGCTGGCAATAATTGAGGGCTCAATTAAAATGTACCTGTAATAAGAGTTTATTCTGAAAAATCATCATGAAATTTTGAGTTGAAATTTGGTTTGTTAGTTCAAAACACACTTGTTGGTAGAAAGAAGACTGTCGATATCTAGAATGAAAAAAGAGGGAGATAGAGTAACATGTGTAGCAACATGCATCTCTCATCTGAAGAGAGAAACTAGAGGTTCACTAGATTAAGATTAATTAAGGATCCTGGCAGGGAAAAGGGCAATGAGAGAAATAGCGATTATTTTTTAAAATAGTGGTAACAGACATACTAACTGAATTCTTTAAGAAAAATATAAGACTTGAGATTAAAGGTCTTCCTTTGGTTATCCTAAGCTTCCCTGATAGTTCAGTTGGTAAAGACTCTGCCTGCAATGCAGGAGACCCTGGTTTGATTCCTGGGTTGGGAAGATCCACTGGAGAAGGGATAGCCCAGTATTCTTGGGCTTCCCTTGTGGTTCAGCTTGTAAAGAATCTACCTGCAATGTGGGATACCTGGGTTCAATCCCTGGGTCAGGAAGATCCCCCGGAGAAGGGAAAGGCTACCCACTCCAGTATTCTGGCCTGTAGAATCCATGGAGGGGTCACAAAGAGTCAGACATGACTGAGCGACTTTCACTTGGTCATCCTACCAATACTAACTTTTTCTGTTCTTACACTGAACAGAAAATATAAATATCTTAGTATTATTGACTAAAAACTATAAAATAAAAGCACATGCCACTTTAATAAAACTCAGTGGGAGTGGCACAAAGCAAATGTTGGCTGCAATTCACCATTTTGCTTAGGATCAAATATTTAATAAGAATATCATGAGTGTGTAACTCTATCAGTCAAATTATATAAACTTTCCAAACTATCTCAGTATATAATGCCATTGGGTGATCAAACATCAAGATCAAATATATGCAATGACTTGTTATACAGGTAAAAATAGAACTCTAGTAAATAGATTTCAAAGATAGAAAGATGCTACTTTAAATGTATGGTGGGAGAGCTTACATGACTTGTAATGGACACTAGAATGAGCACTGTGCAGCAATATAATCAATTAATTAATAAGCAATATAATTAATATGCTTAATCCAAGAGTGAAAACAATAATAATGGAAGCTTTTAATCTAAATGCCAGGAGCTGTGCAGGATGTTTCATCTCTCCCCATTAAATTTTCCCCAAATCATCTGGCCCTAAGCTTTACATAATGCTCTTTAAAAAAAAGCAACATTTATACTCTGTACTTGAGTATGATTTATAATGAAGTAAAAATTATCACTGTGCTATAACGCAATTAGACATATAGCAGTACATTGTAAAAATAAAGATGTAGTATTCTAAAACTCAGATATTCTACTGCAAGTTACAACCTTAACAAAACTCTCAAACATGTACACAAAAAGAAATATACAGATACATTCACTGCATTAGTGTTTGGAATAATAAAAAAACTGAAAACAGTTGAACTGTTCATTTACTGAAGAAGGATTTTAAAATAGCTATGCTTGAATGAAACCATGGAATGTTTGGAGCAATTAAAACCTAAGTATTATGCACAAAAATGGTAAAAACAAAAAAAGACAATCTCAGTGTTGGCAAGAAATAGAGAAACATTGATGCATGAGTTAATGGGACATCATGCATCAATGATGGGACAGTAAATTGGGATATAAACTTTATAAGACTGCATGGCAGTGTCTACTAATGTTAACAGTGACACTATATAAAGATAACTGAGGATATAGACACTAAGGGCTTCCCAGGTGGCTCAGTGGTGAAAGAATCCACCTGCCCATGCAGGAGACCTGGGTTCAATCCCTGGGTCAAGAAGACTGCTTGGAGCAGGAAATGGCAACCCACTCTAGTGTTCTTGCCCCAAAAATCCCACGGACAGAGGGGCCTGGAGGGCTACAGTCCATAGTATAGTATAGTGAGGTCACTCAGTCGTGTCTGACTCTCTGAGATCCCATGGACGGTAGCCTTCAAGGCTCCTCCATTCATGGGATTTTCCAGGCAAGAATATGGACTAGGGTCAAAAGAATTGGACACAACTGACTGAACAACTAAGCCAACAAAACTGAGCAACTTTGCCAACAAAGGTCTGTCTAGTCAAAGCTATGGTTTTTCCAGTGGTCATGTATGGATGTGAGAGTTGGACTATAAACAAAGCTGAGTGCTGAAGAATTGATGCTTTTGAACTGTGGTGTTGGAGAAGACTCTTGAGAGTCCCTTGGACTGCAAGGAGATCCAACCAGTCCGTTCTGAAGGAGATCAGCCCTGAGTATTCACTGGAAGCTGAAACTCCTATACTTTGGCCACCTGATGCGAAGGACTGACTCACTGGAAAAGACTGATGCTGGGAAAGATTGAAGGCAAGAGAAGACGGGGACGACAGAAGAAGAGATGGCTGGATGACATCACCGACTCAATGGATATGAGTTTGAGTAAACTACGGGAGTTTGGTGATGGACAGGGACACCTGGCGTGCTGCAGTCCATGAGGTCGCAAAGAGTCGGACACGACTGAGTGACTGAACTGAAATGAGCAACTAAGCACACACACAGATGCTAAGTTGACACAATGATGTAGATATCTCACCATACAAAATTTATCCCCCAAGCTATACAGATCTGCATAATATGAAAAGGACATATACAAATGTCCTAATAGTGAAAACAATACAAATACCCCAAAGTCAAGTGGAAATAAACTAACAGTGGTATATTCACATAATGGAATACTATTTAGCTCTCAGAATAGACACTTAACTACATACAACAACATGGAGGAAGCATGTAAACCTAATATTAACCAAAAAATGTCAGACACACACAAAAGACTGTGTACTAAAGGATTCCATTCATATTACGTTCCAAACCACAAAACTAATCTATGTGTTAGGGATCAGAATACTGTTTCTCTGGCAAGGGTGGGGAGGGATAGTAACTTCTGAGTGGGAGCTTCTGAGACTTGGTAGTGTGCTATTTATTCAGCTGGGTACTAATTACACAGATCTGTCCATTTTGTGAAAATTCACCACAATGTTCATATATAACTTCTGCAGTTTTCATTATATAACTGCAAAACTCATAAATGTACAAGGTTTACTTTAATAATAGCTAACTTAAAAAACCTAAGAAATCAGACCTGTGTTTATCATCATGGATAAGGCCCCTAAACATAATTTTTGAAAGCAAAACTTCTTCAGAAGGGAAGATTTAATATGATGCCACTCACATACATGTTAAAATCACACAAAAAAAATAAGAATACAGATAAACACCAACTTCAGTAAATTTCTCTAGAGAGAGATAAGACAAGAAGAGAGCACAGAGTTTTTGCTTTATTTGTGGTATTGTATTTTTTTTAAAAAAAGACATATCTGAATATAACAAAATATTCACATATGTCAATTTGAATATGTGAATGCTTACTGTGTTATCTTGTATATGTCCACAAGATTTTAAAATAAAAATCTTAAAGAAAGTTACCACTTTGGATTCTAGAGTGAAGAAAATCTTTAAAATAATTTTCAGGGAAAGACATTCTTAACCAATTTACCCAGATCAGCTGACCAAGAAATGCTTTTATATATAGCTTAAGTATCTGAGATAGTGTATGGCTATTTATTTAGGTAAAAAATTTACTAAAATATACTCTCTATATTGAAAAATGGTACAGTCTTACTTCCAAAAAGATAAGTTGTTCCTTTTCAGTTGCACAATAATAAAAATTATTGAACATTTAAGAGAGTTCAGCAGAAATGATCTTTAGGAGAAAATATACCTTCAAACTATACATTTTTTCCCCAAGGCCACTATGTTGCTCTCATACTGTTACATTGGGCTATAATCAAAATGAAGCATTTAAGTGATAATTGCATGAGTAGAATCATCACCTCCACAAAACTATTAATAGATCATTGATACTCCCACTAAGCTCAGCTGGTAAAGAAACCACCTGCAATGCAGGAGACCCTGGTTCGATTCCTGGGTTGGGAATATCCCCTGAAGAAGGGATAAGCTACCCACTCCAGTAGTCTTGGGGTTCCCTGGTGGCTCAGCTGGTAAAGAGCCGGCTTGTAATGCAGGAGACCTGGGTTTGATCCCAGGGTTGGGAAGATTCCCTGAAGGAGGGCATGGCAACCCACTCTAGTATCCTGGCCTGGAGAATCTCCATGGACAGAGGAGTCTGGTGGGCTGCAGTCCATGGGGTCACAAAGAGTCAGGACATGACTGAGCGAATAAGCACAGCATGGCACATACCCACTAAAAAACAGTCATTCATCCCAGGAATATCCAATCCCTTTTTTCAGATATCACTTTGCATCATTAGCTTGGAAGTAGACTCAAAAGGGTAATTAAATCTTTCAAATGGATTTGGAGATTACCATCTATTTTGTGTTTAATAAGTTTTGTCTTTACTATCTTAAAATAGAAGAGATATACAGGACTACAAAAGTTTTAACTAGTTTGCCTTTTTCAAAAAATAATAAGCACTTAAAACCAAGAGGTCAGGCTTTTGTGATAAGGTACATAGCTGGATGAGTTTTAGCCTTGCATTTAAGCATTCTGTTTCTTTGTTACAATCCTCCTTTGAGGGTCTGAGAGCAATCCATTCATTAAGATTCTAGGGAGTCATTCGGCAATCACAAGACACATTCAGGTGGGTTACTTTCTTAAGACATTAACAACTGCTTTTGCAAAAAAGCTTACATCTTGTAAGAGAACATGGATATTACACCTCATTTTGTTGAATTACTATCTTATAAAGATTCAAATCAGTTAGGAAGACAGCTGTAAAAAGCTGCCCTAAGAAACTGGTGCTTTGTTATCTAATGAAAACTAAATCCCATGAATATCACTTTTTCAGGAAGATTCAACTTCTCCTTTGTATTTTTTTTTCTTGTTAAGACTGATATGTCTCTTTTCAGACATTTAATAAATAAATTATCTTGTTTTCCATATTCCTATATAGCCTCTCAAATTGACCAAAGCAAATCTTTTTGAACGCCCCCAAAATGTAGGATATATATCCTATATATCATCCTCTGATATATCATTGAAGGAGAAAAAAATTCCTCTATTGCCTGCTGGGAATTTGTAAAAGAAACATAAACATTCTTTAGATCTTCTTTTAAGAATTTATAAATATTCCAGGTAGGTTAATATAAAGTTACAGAAATACTAGGCCACAAAGAAATAACAACTTTTTAAGTATTTCCATGCGGTGATAGAAACCATATTTCCTGAATTATGGAACTACATTCTTGCCAGAATAATTATCTGCTTCAGAATTTAATAAATAGAATAAATCACTATGTATTGTACACTGCTATACATAGAGACAGAGATGGAGACATATATAAACACATACATACATGAAAATATACACACTTATATTTAACAAATATTTCTACATGCATAGAAAAGGTAAGAGAGATCTCTACTATTAAGTGCCTATTCTGTGCCAGGTATTTTTAAAGTTTGATCATTCAATCTTCACAAAACCCTATGTGAAAATCATTTTTTTTCACATATAAAACTTACCAAGATCAATATAAAAAAAATACATGGCTGAACAAACCCAGGTGTGTCAAATTCAAAACTGATCTTTCTTCCACGGTATGCTTAAAGTAAGTTTTATGTGAATTTTAAGTATTGTGTGGTATCACTTTAACATAGAAAAAAATTCATTCTGGCATTATGAAGAAACATAGCTGGTTTTTCAAACAAAATCTGATTTTATTCCCAAAATTTCAATATGGCAAAGGAAAAGTTGTTACAAAGATAATTCTTGGTTGAATATGTTAAAAATGTAATTCCCTGGTAATCTGGGTTTTGGCCAAGACAAATCAAAATCAAAGATATTTTACAAATGCCAAGTTTTCAGGGAAACAAAAAAAAAATGCAATAGCAACAGATGCATTCTCCCTAGACATTTGTGTTGAGCCTAGCCACATCCAAAGTTTGAAGAAAAGGGGGATTTTTAAATTTCAGTTTTATGAATAATAAATTCCTGGTTTCTGTTAATATCAACTAGTTAAATAAGATTATACTCACTCCTTCAAACATTAAATATTAGAATATACTGAGAATGAAAGAAAAATAAGGAGAAAAAAAGAGGAAAGGAGGAAGAAAAATGAAAACCAAGAAAAAATGTTAGAGACTAGCAAAAAAAAAAAATAAACATATCTGGTACTTTTTAAACTGAAACTGCATTTGAAATTTTCTATTCAAAGAGAGAATACAAAGTGCATCTGTTTTTCATTTCTTTTACAACATGGAACATTAAAATTAACAAATTAAAATCCCACTTAAGTGTCTCAGGAGGATGGACCACTGCATAAAATGCATTAAATTTTAAGAAGCTACAAAAAACTCAGTAAATATCATTTCTTTACTAAAGAATGGGTTTTGGGTATATGAGTTTGGGGGTAAAAAAAAATTTTTTTTTAATTCAAAACTAAACTATCTATCTTAAGACAAGTTTATTCTACATAAGTTGTCATAATAAGTTACTAAATATATGCAAGCACAGAGGTCTTCCTATATGGATATTAGCACTTTCCCCAAGTAAAACACACGCCAGCAGATCTTCCCAACCCAGGAATTGAACCAGGGTCTCATGCATTGCAGGCAGATTCTTAACCAGCTGAGCTCTCTGGGAAGTACTTTATAATATCAGAAAATAATGATTTAAAAACCCTATCTTTTAAAAAAGCTTGAATATCCAGAGTAGACAGATCAAATATTATATTATCTCACTTTTTCTAGGAATTCTACTTAACAGAATCATTGAGATAGCTTTCTTAATTTTCAAAAAATTATATTTGACATGCAAGAACATATCTAAAGTAAAGCCTTCATTTATTTAGAACAGTTTTACTTTTATAGAAAAATTCAACTGAAACTACAGAGTTCCCTTATATGTCTTCTCTGTCTCCAAAACATATAGTTTCTTCTATTATTCAGATTTTGTAATACTGTGCTATATTTGCTATAACTGATGAACCATGTTAAAACATAGTTATGAACTTAAGTCTAGAGTTCACACTAGGGTTCACTGTTTGTGTTGTATAGTTCCACAATTATACAGCTGACAAATACATAATGCTACGTACCCATCATTAAAGAACCATACAGAACACGTTCAACACCCTAAAGATCCCCTGTGCTCTGCCTATTCGTCCTTCTCTCTCCTCAACCCCTGGAAACCACTGAGCTTTTTACTGTCTCCACAGTTTGCCTTTTTCAGAATGTCATATAGTTGGAATCTCAGTATGTTGGCTTTACAAATGATTTAACTCACTCAGTGATATTCATTTAAGGTTTCCCATGTCTTTTTGTGGCTTAATAGGTCATTTCTTTTCATCAACTGAATTAACAGTCCATTGTCTAGCTATGTCACAGTTTGCTTATCCACTTATCTAGTAAAGGGCATTCTGTTTGCTTCTTAGTTTGGGCAATTATGAATAAAGTTTACATAAACATTGTGCAAATTTTTCATGGACATGTTTTCAACTCGTTTGGGTAACTACCCAGGAGTGCAATAGCTGGGCTGCACAGTAGTGAAGACTGTATGTATGCTTATCTTCATAATAAATTGCCAAATTATTTTCCAAAGAAGCTGTATTCATTCCCACCACCAACACATCAGAGACCTTGCTGCTTGTTTCACATCCTTGGCAGCATTTGGTGATGTCAGTATTTTGAATTTCAGCCATTCTACTAGGTAAGTAGTGGTATCTTATTGTTTTAATTTACCGTTTCCTAATGAAATAAATATCAAGCATCTTTTCATATGCTTATTTGCCATCAGAATTATCTTCTTCAGTGAGATCCCTGTAAAGCTCTCTCCCACTTTTAAATTGGATTATACATTTTCTTATTGTTGAGTTCTTTGTTTATTTTGGATACCAAGTCCCTAATCAGATAGGTGTTTTACAAATATTTTCTTCCATTGTGTGTCTTGTCTTTCAATACCCTTATCAATGTCTTTCCAAAAATAGAAGTTTTTCATTTTAATGAAGGGCAACTTATCAAACATTTTTTTTTAATTTCATGGATTGCACTTTTGGTATTTTATCTAAAAATTCATCCCCTAGATTTTCTCCTATGTTACCTTCCAGCAGTCTTATAGTTTTACATTTTACACTTAGCTCTATGATCCCTTTTTTATTCATTTCTATACCAAGTATGTGTTTTGTATCTATTATTTTGCATAAAATTGTACAAATAGTTGTTCCGGTACCACTTCTGAAGTTACTGTCCTTTTGCAACTGAACTGCCTTCACTCATTTGTCAAAGATCAGTTGACTGTGCTTGTGTGGGTCTACTTCTAGGTTCTTTAGTGTTTGTTACAAAGATCTATTATTTTGTCAATATCATCCTGTCTTGATTGTGTTCGGTTCAGTTGCTGTCATGTCCAACTCTTTGCCTATGGACTGCAGCACACCAGGCTTCCCTGTCCATCACCAATTCCCGGAGCTTGCTCAAACTCATGTCTATCGAGTCAGTGATGCCATCCAACCATCTCATCCTCTGTTGTCCCCTTCTCCTCCTGCCTTCAATCTTTCCAGCATCAGGGTCTTTTCTTTAAACAAAGTCTTGACGTCAGGTGGTGTTAGTCTTCTGACTTTGCTCTTTTTTTTCTTTTTTTCTATTCTGGGTCTTTTGTCTTTCCCTATAAAGTTACGGACTAGTTTATCAATATTCACAAAATAACTTATAGGAATTTGACTGGGATTATGTTAAATCTATAATGTTCAAGTTAATAAGATCTGGCATTATAACCATATTGAGTATGTCTATCTATGAACATGGAATATCTCTCCATTTAGATATTTGATTTTCTTTCATCAGAATTTTGTACTTTTCCTAATATTGTTGTTGTAATCTACAATACTGTAATCATCTTTTGGCTTTTCTACATAGATAATCATGTCATCTGCAAATAGACAACTGTGTTTCTTCCTCCCCAATCTGTATGTCTTTTAATTCCCTTTTTTTTAATCTTACTACTTAGGATTTCCAGTATGATACTGAATAGGATGTTTAAGAGGGGACATTTTACTTTGCAGTCTTAATAGAGAAACATCTAGTTTTTCATTGATGATTTTTTATAAAGCAAATATTTATGCAACCACCAGCCTAGTGAATAAACAGAAAGTTGCTGAAACACCAGAAGGTCCTGGAACCTTCACCTCAATTTCGACCACCTACCTAGAACTTAACCATCATCTTTACTTTTGTTATAATCACTTCTTACATCCCTAAATACCAAAGTCTAGCTTTGGAACTTCATATAAAGGAAATCATACAGCATTTATTCTTTTAGATCTGGCTGTTTTTAATCAACATTATCCTTAGGAGATCCAACCTTGTTACTGTTGCTATACATTATACTTTCATTGCTATAGAGCAGAAAATCAGAATTTTTTTCTGTGAATGACAATGCTTTCCAATTCTTCATCAACCTCAAACTAGTAAATGGTTCACTACCAACCCATCAAATTTAAATAATTTTTTAAAGTTTCCTCACAATTTTTGGTTATAAAAAAGTTTTAAGTGAAAAGCAATTGCTTTATGTCCTGAAAGCAATACTAATATTTGCAGTCTTTCTCTAAGTTGTCTATTTTAATTCAATGATGAAAAATTGTGAACTGAACTTCTAAGACTTATTTTTTATGCATCAGTCCAGTTCAGTTCAGTTCAGTCGCTCAGTCGTGTCCGACTCTTTGCGAACCCATGAATCGCAGCATGCCAGGCCTCCCTGTCCATCACCAACTCCCGGAGTTCACCCAGACTCACGTCCAGCCATCTCATCCTGGGTTGTCCCCTTCTCCTCCTGCCCCCAATCCCTCCCAGCATCAGAGTCTTTTCCAGTGAGTCAACTCTTCTCATGAGGTGGCCAAAGTACTAGAGTTTCAGCTTTACCATCATTCCTTCCAAAGAAATCCCAGGGTTATCTCCTTTAGAATGGACTGGTTGGATCTCTTTGCAGTCCAAGGGACTCTCATTGTGCTAAATTTAAGATTTCTAACTCACAAGTACAGAATGTCAGGAACGGCCACAGTGTTTTCTGGCTCTATCAGACATTTCAAACAATCAGATTAAACGTGAACCTAGAAATGATGAAGGATTCTTACTGCAGACTACTTTGACAACTTTGTCAGATGCTATGTGGTTAAGAATATCACATTCAAAATCTGTAAAGACTCATATTTAAATTTTGGTGATAACTGGGAGAATTTATGATTTGGTTTTATTCAACACTAATAAGTATTCATTATCTACTGCATACTCTGGACCTTTTAAAATGAAAACAATATACTATCACTGAGTCTTTTCACTGACAAATGAAAAAGGTAATCAATTATTAAACAAAAGTCAAATTTCTGGCAGTTAAGCCATAATATCACGTATCAACTGCCTTATTGCAAGGATGATACATGAGGTAACTTTCCAGATAAAGGTGTTGATGATAAGAAATTTCTTCCCAAATAATTTTCCTAAAACAAGCCCTGCCTTTAGTCATCATTCTTTCTACCAATTTCTGAACAGCAACTGAATTCTATGTTTCTATAAAATCATTAATAGACATCTTTTAAGTTCTCCCTAACAAAACAGGAAATCAGTCTTTCCAATACACTAAACTGACAAAATTTATATATTTTTATAGTATGGATATAAAGTCAGTCCAATTCATATTCACCATGCAAAGTGAAAAAAGGACATACTGTCTCTCTTACTGAAAGGTGGATTTAAGTAGATATATTAATATAGTCTTATTCTCAGATATGAAGAAATATAAAAGAAAAAGAAGGAATCAAATTTAGAGCATAAAGGGATTATAATGGCACAAATGCACATATTAAATCAAAGGAAGTTACCTTCTTTTCATCAGAATACTCTCAAAATTCTTAACAGTTCTCTGCCAGAAGATAAAATTAAAATTAATCCATTTTGCATTGAGTGTTATTATTGTAAAGCATCACCTTATATTAGTTAGAAAACATGAACACAAATACAGATTTAAGTTACCAACCAAAACAAATGTACATTTTGTAGAAAAAAACAAATGCAAAGAATATTGTCATCACGTATTTTTCTACTAATACCTGAGCAGCCACAAAAACAGAGATGGAAAACATAGAGTACAGATGACTTACATTTGGAGGGTTAGACTTTAATTCTCTCTCCCAGGATTGAGGGGTTTTATTCTTTGTGCTTACAATGCTCCTTTCTCCAGGGTATTCTTCTACTTCCAGAATAGGTCAGGATAAAGCTTCAACAGACTTCTATTATTTGTTTGATCTAGGGGGAAATTATACTTTTAATCAATTATTACAAAATGCATCAAACTTTTTTCTTACTGTGCTGGGGGGTGGGGGTTTCTCATTATTTTCTGTTGGATCTGAAGTGAACAGAGAAAATAGGAATCGCCATTGTTGAATATTATAATAAATAAATCAAGTAGTTTAAATTAACACCACTAAAAGAAACCCACATCTATCTTCTTTTTCATTTTTATGGCTAAGCAGCATAGCAAGAGAAAATTAATATTCAAAATCCAAATGACTACAAAAGCCTGCTCAAATGTATTTTTAAAAGACTTTAACATAATTTTGAAAATCCATGAGTTTGAATGGACTGGCAGAGACGATTAGGTATCAAATATTTTTACTCATTCATTTTAATGTCTTAGGGCTAAAGAATTACAGGATGATTAGAAAAGTGTAAAGGAAAATCCATTTTAAAAAATTTTAATGGAATAATAAAAAGGATGATTTCAAGAGCATGAGACAGACCAGAAACAGACAGTAAAGAATCTGTAGGCAGGGCAAGAAATCTGGAGTATAAACTGTGAAGACAGTACAAAGGTTGGGAACTGCTATTCTAACAGAATGTTGGTCAAATTAAAGTATATGATACAAGGACATTTTAATCTGATTTGATGTTAATTCTCTAAGGAATCTATACAATGTAAAAATGCAATACATCTTACTTTCACATGAACACAGAAACATAATGCATGATTGTTTGACCTTTGGTGATATGAAAATTCATAACTTTAAGAGAATTAATTGTATTCTACAAACTTTATCAAACTGCAGTTTTCTAATAATGGATATTTTCTGCCTCATTAAAATGAAATATTAAGATAAATGTCTTCAACTTGTGCCATACTCTGGATCACACACTGTTGCCTTATCTTAAAGTCATTCATATTGCTTTCCATTAAATAATAGATTAGAATGTAGGGGGGACATTTAGAGAAAATCAGAAATAAAATACAGCTGGGGGAAATGTGTCTGCTAGCACTGTAAAGTCAGTTTCTGCCCAGAAACTTAAGACTATTATACTTGTGATTACTATCCCACCCCCCTCAAAAAAAACTATAGTGGCAATATAGTAAACAAATGAAGCCAATTAATATATCATAATTGCTAAATACAAAAAAACCCAAAATATGTGTGGGCAGAAGCATTTCTTTAAGTCACCCATCTAATCACAAATTGGTACTTGTGTGAGCCTCTGCTGATTTTAACTGGTATAAGCAGTACTTGCAATCATTTACCTGGAATACCACAAAATTATTTCTAGTGAAATAAACAGAAATCTGACTATCAAAAATTAATGTTACTGAAGGAGAAAACTCATTCAAGGCTAGATTTTAGGATTACAGAAAACTGGTATACTTTGTTTTAGAAAGATCAACTAATCTTTGCCTAACTCAATAGTCTTACTATTAAAGGTTATCCACATACATTCTATATGAATATTTCCATATGGCTTTTCAAACATAGGTAGTCCTACTTTAGTTTCAAGAACACAGAAATGGTTTTGCTGTATTTTGGATCAGTGCAAGATCAATGAACATTCCTTTAGGGAAGCCTTTTGAACTGACAAAGGGTGAATGATTGACAACAGTAACAAATACTTTTTGTTGTCCTGGAATGACATGTCATTTATAGCAATACCTATGCTAATTAATGCCACACATATCTACCTGATGTGTCAGAGAAATATCCCAGACCCTTCACAGAATATAGTGTGAGTTCAACTAAAATCCATTAAAGATATAGATATGCATTCCTTTGCTATAAAGAATTGATCTCTCTATATATATATATGTGTGTCACACATATATATATATAAATACACATAGAATATACTTTCTATGATAGAGAAAATTTCATTTTTATATACAGTTAACTATACCTTATCTATTCCATTGGCAAAACTGTTTACAAAAAGCAAACTCTATCTTGTTCAAACACACAATAATCTGAACCCTAAAAAAGACAGAACATAATGTACTAAAACCCTAGCTGGGGTCTCCAGAAACTACACCATCATGACACTTTGCTCTTGTTCCCAGATTCTCTCAATTCTATCAGTAGAGTATTAACAATTACAACTATACATTAATCATTTTCATCTCCCCATTCCCTAGGACACAATTTGGTATAATGGGTACCATCGTTTTTTTTTCATATAGAGTTAAGGTCAATAAAGACATCAAAATTATGTATCACAATTTTGTCAGTGAATTCAGTATTTACAAAGAAACAATTGCTTGTGATGGCAACTGAAACCCTTACTCATTAAATCAGATATGCTAGTAAAGAACTCATCTCACTGTCTGGAATAGAGCACTCAAAAAATGTGAACTATATAATCAGATTTAACATCCATTCCAGATTGCCTAGGATAGATGAGGTTTGTACTTAATTCAATTATTAAAAGCTAGCCCTTTTCTTTTCAAAAGTGTCTCAGTTAGATGATAACTATGTATTTCCAAAGTATAATTAATTATAATTCATCTATATGATTATTTCTTTTTATCAAGTTACTGTTTTTCATTTTCTTGTTTTCTATGATGCTGTTAACATGATAAAAGAATTTTACTAAGATTGGAATGAACAACATTCCATCCTTTTAATATTAGTACATTCACACAGATAGTCAAAGGTTTACTAAATCCTCACATCCCTGAAGCTAAACATTTCATCATCAGTATAGGAATCACCTCCTAGCTGACCAAATAAAATGTGACTTCTTAATTCTTAGATTGCTTAACTTCTCTAATTCATTTAGCTTATTTTTTCATTCCTTCCTTCTTAAAACTCTACTTTTGGCCTACATGTGCCAAGTCACTTAAGTCGTTTCCAGCTCTTTGAGACCCTATGGACCACAGCCCACCAAGCTCTTCCATCCATGGGCTTCTCCAGGTATCAATACTGGAATGGATAGCCATGCCCTCCTCGAGAGGATCATCCCAACTCAGGGACTGAACCCACATCTCTTATGTCTCCTGCATTGGCAGTCAGGTTCTTTACCACTAGCGCCACCAGGGAAGCCTTTTCGTCCTACATGACACTCTTCTTTCCTGATTCCCCTCTTACCTCTCAGACCTCCTTTTTTCATTGTCTGTTGGTTCCTATTCTTCTTCCATCTATTTCCTTAATGTTAGTTTCCCAAGACTTCATTCTAGTCCTCTTCTTTTCCTAATCTGCACTCCAGTTCTTATAATAACCATAACTTGCTGCAGGTGATGCTATATCCAGCCTACACCTTTCTCTTGACCTGCAGATTTAAAGTTCCTACTGAATACACAATCTTGCATCCCCTCCCCTCATCCTCCAGTCTTAACTCAGAGACAAGGAAGCAACCAACAGTTAAGGAAGAAGTGAAGTTCTACAAGAATTCAAAGGCTGCAGAAGACAAGGGGGCTGGGTAGAGGAATCCAAACCCACCAGAATGAGACACAGTCCATTCCTGGTATCTCATTTGTAATCCAAGCGTGTTTCACTGTTAAAAACTGTTGCATGTAGTGGGCAGGTTTCAAGGCAAATACTACTAGAAAGAATAATATGATAAACATGAAATACATCATGAGGATCACAAACAAAATACCCAAAGATAAAAGTGCAAAGTAGCCTGTTGTTCAGTCACTAAGTTGTGTCTGACTCTTTGAGACCCCATGGATTGCAGGACGCCAGGCTTCCTTGTCCTTCATCACTATCTTCCAGAGTTTAGTCAATCTCATGTTCATCATGTTAGCTAACCATCTCATCATCTGTAAAGCAGTTAACTGAAAAACAAAAGAAAGTTGTAGGGTACTGTGGCAAAGTTTCTAAAGGGGTGGCCTTTAAACACCATCAGATTACTTGCATAATCCAGCATCTGCTCCACAGGAATCCAGTATTAGCCCTGCCAAATGTAAATTTTCAAGAGAAATCAGAAAAACTGCATATGTGTGTGTGTGAGAGAGAGAGAAAGAAAGAAACAGAAACAAAGAGAGATCCAATTGAAGATTTAGTAACAAACCTTGTATTTTAAAAAATAATAAATATAATAACATATGTAAGCTCTCTAAGGACTTAAAGCACTTCTTTCTGACCTCACACTAAAACTGAAGGGCTAGCCTGTGATCTAAAAGTCATGTATAACAAGGTTCCTAAAGGAAAATGTGGTCTGAATTCTGAACAACTAATACAAAATCTTTTGATATACAATCCATTTACATTTTGAGAAAAACATGCTATTTAATTTTACTGCCTAAAACATGTTGTGATTAAAATTTTCCATCTTCCCTTTGGCTCAGTTCTTTATTCCCTACTGCCTCTTAAACATCTTCACTTGAATACTCTGGTTCTGATACTTCTTCAAATTAATTATGGCTTACATGTCTTCAGAATTTTATTGGGGTGTTCAAAAAGTTCATTTAGTTCTTTCCTTAATTTGTTATGGATGGAAAAACCCAAATGAACTTTGAGGCAGACTCACTATCTCAAACCTTCTCTTTATTCAAGAAC